>NC_059075.1:158918636-159088636 GCF_020497125.1 Mauremys mutica
GGAGGGAGGGATTGGGGGAGAGTCAGTGGGTTTGGGGAGCAGTGAGGGGAGGGAGGGTTTGGGGGAGGGTCGGTGGGTTTGGGAGGGAGGGATTGGGGCAGGGTCGGTGGGTTTGGGGGGCAGCGAGGGGAGGGAGGGATTGGGGGAGAGTCAGTGGGTTTGGGGAGCAGTGAGGGGAGGGAGGGTTTGGGGGAGGGTCGGTGGGTTTGGGAGGGAGGGATTGGGGCAGGGTCGGTGGGTGTGGGGGCAGCGGAGGGGAGGAGGGATTGGGGGAGAGTCAGTGGGTTTGGGGAGCAGCGAGGGGAGGGAGGGTTTGGGGGAGGGTCGGTGGGTTTGGGAGGGAGGGATTGGGGCAGGGTCGGTGGGTTTGGGGGGCAGCGAGGGGAGGGAGGGATTGGGGGAGAGTCAGTGGGTTTGGGGGAGCAGTGAGGGGAGGGAGGGTTTGGGGGAGGGTCGGTGGGTTTGGGAGGGAGGGATTGGGGCGGGGTCGGGGGGGGGGGGGGGCAGGGAGGGGGGGGAGGGGATTGGGGGAGAGTCAGTGGGTTTGGGGGAGCAGTGAGGGAGGGAGGGTTTGGGGGAGGGTCGGTGGGTTTGGGAGGGAGGGATTGGGGCAGGGTCGGTGGGTTTGGGGGCAGCGAGGGGAGGGAGGGATTGGGGGAGAGTCAGTGGGTTTGGGGAGCAGTGAGGGGAGGGAGGGTTTGGGGGAGGGTCGGTGGGTTTGGGAGGGAGGGATTGGGGCAGGGTCGGTGGGTTTGGGGGGGCAGCGAGGGGGAGGGAGGGATTGGGGGAGAGTCAGTGGGTTTGGGGAGCAGTGAGGGGAGGGAGGGTTTGGGGGAGGGTCGGTGGGTTTGGGAGGGAGGGATTGGGGCAGGGTCGGTGGGTTTGGGGGGCAGCGAGGGGAGGGAGGGATTGGGGGAGAGTCAGTGGGTTTGGGGAGCAGTGAGGGGAGGGAGGGTTTGGGGGAGGGTCGGTGGGATGGGGAGGGAGGGATTGGGGCAGGGGAGGTGGGTTTGGGGTGGCAGCGAGGGGAGGGAGGGATTGGGGGAGTGTCAGTGGGTTTGGGGAGCAGTGAGGGGAGGGAGGGTTTGGGGGGAGGGTCGGTGGTTTTGGGAGGGAGGGATTGGGGCAGGGTCGGTGGGTTTGGGGGGCAGCGAGGGGAGGGAGGGATTGGGGGAGGGTCGGTGGGTTTGGGGGAGCAGCGAGGGGAGGGAGGGTTTGGGGGAGGGTCGGTGGGTTTGGGAGGGAGGCAGTGGGGCAGGGTCGGTGGGTTTGGGGGGCAGCGAGGGGGGAGGGATTGGGGGAGAGTCAGTGGGTTTGGGGGAGCAGTGAGGGGAGGGAGGGTTTGGGGGAGGGTCGGTGGGTTTGGGAGGGAGGGATTGGGGCAGGGTCGGTGGGTTTGGGGGGCAGCGAGGGGAGGGAGGGATTGGGGGAGAGTCAGTGGGTTTGGGGAGCAGTGAGGGGAGGGAGGGTTTGGGGGAGGGTCGGTGGGTTTGGGAGGGAGGGATTGGGGCAGGGTCGGTGGGTTTGGGGGGCAGCGAGGGGGGGGAGGGATTGGGGGAGAGTCAGTGGGTTTGGGGAGCAGTGAGGGGAGGGAGGGTTTGGGGGAGGGTCGGTGGGTTTGGGAGGGAGGGATTGGGGCAGGGTCGGTGGGTTTGGGGGGCAGCGAGGGGAGGGAGGGATTGGGGGAGAGTCAGTGGGTTTGGGGAGCAGTGAGGGGAGGGAGGGTTTTGGGGAGGGTCGGGGGGTTTGGGAGGGAGGGATTGGGGCAGGGTCGGTGGGTTTGGGGGGCAGCGAGGGGAGGGAGGGATTGGGGGAGAGTCAGTGGGTTTGGGGAGCAGTGAGGGGAGGGAGGGTTTGGGGGAGGGTCGGTGGGTTTGGGAGGGAGGGATTGGGGCAGGGTCGGTGGGTTTGGGGGGCAGCGAGGGGAGGGAGGGATTGGGGGAGAGTCAGTGGGTTTGGGGAGCAGTGAGGGGAGGGAGGGTTTTGGGGCTGGGTCGGTGGGTTTGGGAGGGAGGGATTGGGGCAGGGTCGGTGGGTTTGGGGGGGCAGCGAGGGGAGGGAGGGATTGGGGGAGGGTCGGTGGGTTTGGGGGGCAGCGAGGGGAGGGAGGGATTGGTGGAGGGTCGGAGGGTTAGGGAGGCAGCGAGGGGAGGGAGGGATTGGGGGGAGGGTCGGTGGGTTTGGGGGGCAGCGAACGGAGGGAGGGATTGGGGGGAGAGTCAGTGGGTTTGGGGGGCAGCGAACGGAGGGAGGGATTGGGGGGAGGGTCGGTGGGTTTGGGGGGCAGTGAGGGGCGGGAGGGATTGGGGGGAGGGTCAGTGGGTTTGGGGGGCAGCGAGGGGAGGGGGGGTTACATGATCTCATGAAATTAAGCAGCAGCGAAATCAAGTGGCAGGCTGTTCCGCAGACTAACCCGACCTCTGTGCGTTCACCTGCTTGTACCCGCTCCTTCGGGCACGGTGGTACCGATGCTTTGCCATAATTAGTTGTCGATTAACTGCAGCCTGTTTGCGCTAACGAGGTGCTAATTAAAACCCTAACGCATGACACTGCTCTTGGAGTCTCAGGGGGTGTAGCTGGGGGCTGTTGATTCTGTCAGGAGGAGGAGGTGGGCGGTTAAAAATCCTGAAATGGGGCCGACAAACTTCTGAGCTGCGGGGGAATGTTCCCGAGAGTCGGGGTGACCCCGGGAGGGCTCAAGCGACGCCTCTTCGGGGGGATCCTCAAGGCCCCTTCAGCCCGACCGCGCCACGAGCCTGGGAAACGCCGGGGGCTCTTATTGGCCTCCAGGGTTCGGGCGCGGCTGGAGTAACAGGGTGTGACTCCGGATTGACCCCGGGGGAGCTGGGATCAGAACCCAGCCCTGGCCCCAGGCCATTGCTGTCAGGAGTGACTCCGGATTGACCCCGGGGGAGCTGGGATCAGAACCCAGCCCTGGCCCCAGGCCATTGCTGTCAGGAGTGACTCCGGAGTGACCCCGGGGAGCTGGGATCAGAACCCAGCCCTGGCCCCAGGCCATTGCTGTCAGGAGTGACTCCGGATTGACCCCGGGGGAGCTGGGATCAGAACCCAGCCCTGGCCCCAGGCCATTGCTGTCAGGAGTGACTCCGGATTGACCCCGGGGGAGCTGGGATCAGAACCCAGCCCTGGCCCCAGGCCATTGCTATCAGGAGTGACTCCGGATTGACCCCGGGGGAGCTGGGATCAGAACCCAGCCCTGGCCCCAGGCCATTGCTGTCAGGAGTGACTCCGGATTGACCCCGGGGGAGCTGGGATCAGAACCCAGCCCTGGCCCCAGGCCATTGCTGTCAGGAGTGACTCCGGATTGACCCCGGGGGAGCTGGGATCAGAACCCAGCCCTGGCCCCAGGCCATTGCTGTCAGGAGTGACTCCGGATTGACCCCGGGGGAGCTGGGATCAGAACCCAGCCCTGGCCCCAGGCCATTGCTATCAGGAGTGACTCCGGATTGACCCCGGGGGAGCTGGGATCAGAACCCAGCCCTGGCCCCAGGCCATTGCTGTCAGGAGTGACTCCGGATTGACCCCGGGGGAGCTGGGATCAGAACCCAGGCCATTGCTGTCAGGAGTGACTCTGGATTGACCCCGGGGGAGCTGGGCTCCTGCCCCCGTTGCAGGCAGGGGTGACTCCGGATTTAGCAGCAGCATCAAGCCCTTTCTCCTCCTCTCACGGGCCCTAGGGCACAGCAGAGACACGGACACACAAGGCGGCTGAGCCTGATTTAAGGATCTGGGGTTATTCTGTGCTCGGAGCAGCTGGGGAACGGGGGGCAGGACTCCTGGGTTCTCTCCCAGCTCGGGGTGGGGGTGGAGGCTAGTGAGTTAGAGCGAGGTGGGGGGGCTCGGGGCCAGGACTCCTGGGTTCTCTCCCCAGCTCTGGGAGGGGAGTGGGCTCCTTCACCCTGGTGCAGCTCACACAGCAGTGTGGGTTTGTGTTGGAGGCGGGGGGGGGGGGGGGTTGTACCCCGTATGGTGCAGAGGAGACGGTGTGGGGTGAATCCCCCATGTGGGAAGGGGGCCGGGGGAGGCTTTTCCCCCATTGCGGGTGCCGGGGGGGCAAGTGTCCGAAAGGCACAACCAAGAGAGAGTTTGTGCTGCTGATTCATTGACACCAGCTCTGTCAGGACAGAACTGTCAGGGGGAGGAGGGTTAATATTTGGGGGGGCTGGGGACCCCCAGCAAGGGGGGAGATTGGGGGATCCAGCTGATCCTGCCCCACGGCGCCCCCTGCCTGCTCCCTGCAGCCGGGTGGGAGCCGACGCCCCCTAGAGGGGACAGGCCCCTGCCCCATTCCCTGCCCCCCTGAGCCAGCCAGGCCCTGCCCTGGGGCTGGGGGGGAGCCAGCGCCCCCTGGAGGGGACAGGCCCCTGCCCCATTCCCTGCCCCCCTGAGCCAGCCAGGCCCTGCCCTGGGGCCGGGGGGGAGCCGATGCCCCCTAGAGGGGACAGGCCCCTGCCCCATTCCCTGCCCCCCTGAGCCAGCCAGGCCCTGCCCTGGGGCCGGGGGGGAGCCGACGCCCCCTAGAGGGGACAGGCCCCTGCCCCATTCCCTGCCCCCTGAGCCAGCCAGTCCCCGCCGTGGGGCTGGGTGGGAGCTGGTGCCCCCTAGTGGGGAAATACATTTATATTTGGTTATATATACAAATATCTAGGGTGACCAGATGTCCCAGGTGTATAGGGCACCCCCCGTGTTTGGGGCTTTGGCTTAGATAGGACCCCGTCTCCCCGCCCCCCGTCCCGATGTTTCACACGTGACCCCCGGTCCCCCCGCGGCGTCTCTGCACTCACACGAACCCAGGCGAAAACCGTCGCCACCGGTCACTGAACCGGCCGGCCGGGCGCAGGGACCGAACGCCTCCGCGTTGGCTTTGAGGGAGTCGCCTTTGTAGATTTTGACACGGGACCGGGAGCGGCCGTAACGCGCCAACGCTGCGAATCGCTGCAGCTGCGGCCAGGGAATCGGTGTCTCCCCCCCGACCCCCCAGGCAGCGGCGAACACGGAAATCGAGCCCAATACACCTTGATAGACACGACCCTCGGCCCGGCGTCCTGCCCGGCCTGGCTGTGTCACCGTGCGGCCCCTCGGGCCATGACGCGGCTCCCTGGGAATCGGGGAGAGGGAGTCCCACGAAACAGTCCAGCCCCAAAAGAGTGACTGGGTTGGGGGAGGGAGATTAGGGTGCAGGACGCCTGGGTCCCACCTCACGTTGGCACCCAGGGGGGCGGAGATGGGGTGCAGGATGCCTGGGTCCCACCTTACATTGGCACCCTGGGAGGAGGCGGAGTTAGGGGTGCAAGAGACCAGGGGGAGCTGAGATCAGAATCCGGCCCTGACCCCATTGACACTGGGGCCGGATTTCGATCTCAGCTCCCTTGGAATAAATCCCGAATTCTCACACGCGACTCCGGCCCTCACACAACCCGGCAGGCAAATAAACAGAACGTTTAAAAAAAATCTCTTGGTTGGTAACCAGATTGCAGGATTTTCGGCCAAATCTCCGGCCGTTCGGGGCCGGGACCAGTGACTGTTCGGCCCTCAGGAAGCCAGGCTGGGGCGGGTGACGGCTCCGTGTGTGCCCAGGGCAGTGCCCAGGTGATTTGCCAGCCCACGGGGGATTGTGTTTGTTTGGTTGTTATCTATTAACCCAGCGTCCTCACCTCCCCGCTCGGAGAAACGGCTCCCGGCTGCCAGCTGTGGCTCAGCTCGTTCGGCTCGGCCAGGCCCCTCGGTGCCCCACTTCCTTCGGGGGGCGGAGAACACAAGGCAAAGGCGGCTTTGTTTCGGGCTGACCCCTGCAGGGGGCGCCCTCCCCCCGTGAGACAGGCGTGTCCTGCCTCAGTTTACCATCCAGACCGCGCTTTGCCCCTCTCCTCCACCACGGGGTCGCCTCACCCGCCTGGGACACGGAGCTCGCCCCGCTCCGCGGGGAAATCCACCTTGCTTTGGGCTTGCCGAGGCCGGAGGAGCGTCTGGGTTTGTCTGGGGCTCAGAGAGCCCCGGGGAAACACCGAGTTGTCGGGTCGCAGCCGCAGCAAAGCGACGGTTGTTGTGTCTGGGTCGTAGACGCCGCTCAGGGGCGTCTGATTTCCTCACATCGCAGCCACAACCCGGCAACGGCAGCGTCTGGGTCGCAGACACACAAGGGGATTCTGGCTCTGGCTGGCTGCAAAGCCGATTGCGCCAAACGCCAAGAATAGAAAAGAGGAAGTTGAGATCAGAATGCAGCCCTCACCCCACTGCAATCAGGGAGTGACTCCGGATTCAGCCCCCGGGGACCTGAGATCAGAATCCAGCCCTCACCCCACTGCAGTCAGGGAGTGACTCCGGATTGAGCCCCCGGGGACCTGAGATCAGAATCCAGCCCTCACCACCCTGCAGTCAGGGAGTGACTCCGGATTCAGCCCCCGGGGACCTGAGATCAGAATCCAGCCCTCACCCTACTGCAGTCGGGGAGTGACTCCAGATTGACCCCCTGGGGAGCGGAGATCAGAATCCAGCCCTCACCCCACTGCAGTCAGGGAGTGACTCCGGATTGACCCCCAGGGGACCTGAGATCAGAATCCAGCCCTCACCCCACTGCAGTCAGGGAGTGACTCCGGATTCAGCCCCCGGGGACCTGAGATCAGAATCCAGCCCTCACCCCACTGCAATCAGGGAGTGACTCCGGATTGACCCCCCGGGGACCTGAGATCAGAATCCAGCCCTCACCCCACTGCAGTCAGGGAGTGACTCCGGATTCAGCCCCCGGGGACCTGAGATCAGAATCCAGCCCTCACCCCACTGCAATCAGGGAGTGACTCCGGATTGACCCCCCGGGGACCTGAGATCAGAATCCAGCCCTCACCCCACTGCAGTCAGGGAGTGACTCCGGATTCAGCCCCCGGGGACCTGAGATCAGAATCCAGCCCTCACCCCACTGCAATCAGGGAGTGACTCCGGATTGACCCCCCGGGGACCTGAGATCAGAATCCAGCCCTCACCACCCTGCAGTCAGGGAGTGACTCCGGATTGACCCCCAGGGGACCTGAGATCAGAATCCAGCCCTCAGCCCACTGCAGTCAGGGAGTGACTCCGGATTCAGCCCCCGGGGACCTGAGATCAGAATCCAGCCCTCACCACCCTGCAATCAGGGAGTGACTCCGGATTGACCCCCCGGGGACCTGAGATCAGAATCCAGCCCTCACCCCACTGCAGTCAGGGAGTGACTCCGGATTCAGCCCCCGGGGACCTGAGATCAGAATCCAGCCCTCACCCCACTGCAATCAGGGAGTGACTCCGGATTGACCCCCCGGGGACCTGAGATCAGAATCCAGCCCTCACCACCCTGCAGTCAGGGAGTGACTCCGGATTGACCCCCAGGGGACCTGAGATCAGAATCCAGCCCTCAGCCCACTGCAATCAGGGAGTGACTCCGGATTCAGCCTCCGGGGACCTGAGATCAGAATCCAGCCCTCACCCCACTGCAATCAGGGAGTGACTCCGGATTGACCCCCCGGGGACCTGAGATCAGAATCCAGCCCTCAGCCCACTGCAGTCAGGGAGTGACTCCGGATTGACCCCCCGGGGACCTGAGATCAGAATCCAGCCCTCAGCCCACTGCAGTCAGGGAGTGACTCCGGATTGACCCCCAGGGGACCTGAGATCAGAATTCTGCCCTGAACCCATTTGCACTGGGGCCGGATTTCAATCTCAGATCCCCTGGAGTAAATCCTGAACTCTCACAGGTGACTCCGGCCCTCACACAACCTGCCAGGCAAACAAATCACAGTTAAGGATCCCAGGCTGGGGCGGTTCGAGTTTCCACCCAGCAGATACATAGAGCGTATTTGTCTTTGGCTCTCTCTTAATCCAACTTTCTCGCCTCCTTGTTCCTATGTAACCACCCCCAGCTGCCGGAGCCTCCCACCCACTCACAGGCTAAGGACGTTGAGTGGGGGGTCTCCAGATGGCTTCCTCGGGTGGCAAAAATCCCACAGGGAAAACCTCCTTGTGTTTGGGTTGCCAAGAGCATTGAGGAAATCTATTTTCTTTGAGTCATGGAGTTAGCTCTGATCCACCAGCCCCCACTGCCGTCCCAGAGCTGGGGAGAGAACCCAGGAGTCCTGGCTCCCAGTCCCCCTGCTCTAACCCCCACTCCCCTCCCAGAGCTGGGGAGAGAACCCAGGAGTCCTGGCTCCCAGCACCCCCCACTCTAACCACTAGCCCCCACTCCCCTCCCAGAGCCGGGGAGAGAACCCAGGAGTCCTGGCGCCCAGCCTCCCTGCTCTAACCACTAGACCCCACTCCCCTCCCAGAGCCGGGGAGAGAACCCAGGAGTCCTGGCTCCCAGCACCCCCCCACTCTAACCACTAGCCCCGACTCCCCTCCCAGAGCCGGGGAGAGAACGCAAGAATCATGATTCAACTTTCCGGTGAACACGCGACGCCTGCGCGTGGGCACGACTCACCGACCCAAGGGGCCGTCGCAATGAACGGCCGAGCCGCGGAGGCCGTGGGTGGAGTCGTACGTGTCCAGCGCCCGAGATCAGCCCAAAGAAATCGCGGCGAGAGACGGGCTGGCTGAGTTCGGACAAACCGGAGAGGCCGGGATTTGCCGCCGGATTCTGGTGCTGCTGCGCTCAGCCCCTCACCGATTTCAAAGTCTAAATCCTATTTTCTAACGGGACTTTGGCACTTCGGAGCCAGCGCCGGGCCTGAGGGGAAGTGCCCCGCGGGTTTAAAGTGAATTTGGCGAGGAGCACGAGCAGCGGGCCCGGACCGCGTGGGCCCCCCCAGGCTGAGATGATGCGAAAGAAAAGGGTCATTTCGGTGCCGTTTGCAGCGCCCCTCGGCGCGCCGGCGTTCGCTGCGTTAGCGTTAGGCTCGCGGTGCTCGAAAGCTGCAGCGTCGGCCGAGGGGCAGTGGGGAATGGGCCTGAGACGCCGGATCCCGGTGCTGGGCAGAAATACGGCAAAATAGGCTAAGAACTCGACCGGGGGAAAGCGGCGGGACCAAGAAAACAGGGTCCCGGCGGATCCAGCCTTCGCGACGGGCCGGGAACCAGCCCTGACGGCTCTTCTGGCGTCTCCGGAGCCAAGGATTCGAGAGGTTTGTTTGTGGGACCTTTTTCCTTCCCCGCTCTGCAGTCCGGCCGTTACGGGAGGCACCTCGCCCGGCGCTGGGAGGCGGCCCCTCCGGGGGGCCGGGCACACGGGGACCCCTCGCCCGGCGCTGGGAGGCGACCCCTCCGGGGGGCCGGGCACACGGGGACCCCTCGCCCGGCGCTGGGAGGCGGCCCCTCCGGGGGGCCGGGCACCCGGGGACCCCTCGCCCGGCGCTGGGAGGCGGCCCCTCCGGGGGGCCGGGCACCCGGGGACCCCTCGCCCGGCGCTGGGAGGCGGCCCCTCCGGGGGCCGGGCACACGGGGACCCCGCGCCCGGCGCTGGGAGGCGGCCCCTGCGGGGGGCCGGGCACACGGGGACCCCGCGCCCGGCGCTGGGAGGCGGCCCCTCCGGGGGGCCGGGCACACGGGGACCCCGCGCCCGGCGCTGGGAGGCGGCCCCTCCGGGGGGCCGGGTACCCGGGGACCCCTTGCCCGGCGCTGGGAGGCGGCCCCTCCGGGGAGCTGGGCACACGGGGACCCCTCGCCCGGCGCTGGGACGCGGCCCCTCCGGGGTGGGACATGTGGGGCTCCCTGGGGTGGTGGACAGTGTCCAGGATTGGGAGCCGGATCCAGGTGTCCGGGACAGCTCCCTGCAGGGCCTCTGGAGACTGGGACGGGGAGTGGGACCCAGGGGAGGGAAGGGAGGGGAAATTGGACCCAGGCATCCAGGATGGTGGGGAGGGGAGGGATGGGGAACGGAACCCAGGCGTCCAGGAGGGGGGTTGGAACCCAGGCGTCCGGGAGCGGGGTTGGGACCCAGGCGTCCGGGAGCGGGGTTGGGACCCAGGCGTCCGGGAGCGGGGTTGGGACCCAGGCGTTCGGGAGGGGGGTTGGGACCCAGGCGTCCGGGAGCGGGGTTGGGACCCAGGCGTTCGGGAGGGGGGTTGGGACCCCGGCGTTCGGGAGGGGGGTTGGGACCCAGGCGTCCGGGAGGGGGGTTGGGACCCAGGCGTCCGGGACGCCAGCCCGAGGCAGCGGGAGGGGGCGGGGGCTCCCCGGGGCCCCGCTGGCCGCGACGCGTCTCACACAGACCCGGGACGCAGGCTGGGTGCAGGTGAGCAGTTTATTGGCTCCCCGGCGGCGCGGCCGGGCGGCTCCTCCCCAGACTCAGGCGCCGCAGGGCGCCGCCTTGGCGGGGGGGGCGCCCCAGTGGAAGCCGAGGGCGTAGAGGTAGGTGCCGGCCCGGCCGCTGACGGCCCTGAGCACGGAGCCCGGGGCCGCCGGCAGCGCCAGGAAGGTGCCCCCGCTCTGGTTCCCGAACAGGAAGGTGCGGCCCAGGCTGGTGGTGAAGGTCAGCGAGGTGACGACCCAGAAACTGTAACTGCCTTGAACCTGCACGACGCTCTCGCCCGGCTCCAGGTCCATCTGCACCAGCGTCCCCCAGGCCGCCCCGTTCACACTGCTCCAGGCGTTCCCGTAGCGAACCTGGATCCTGGGGAGACGGCAGGTGCCCCTCAGCCCCGACCCGCAGCCCCCTGGCCCCCCGCTCTGCCGGTGCCCCTCACTCCCGACCCGCAGCCCCTGCTAGCCCAGCCCTGCCCCCCCCAGCTCTGCCGGTGCCCCTCAGCCCCGACCCGCAGCCCCTGCCAGCCCAGCCCTGCCGGTGCCCCTCACTCCCGACCCGCAGCCCCCGCTAGCCCAGCCCTGCCCCCCCCAGCCCTGCCGGTGCCCCTCACTCCCGACCCGCAGCCCCCCGCCAGCCCAGCCCTGCCCCCCCCACTCTGCCGGTGCCCCTCACTCCCGACCTGCAGCCCCTGCCAGCCCAGCCCTGCCCCCCCCAGCTCTGCCGGTGCCCCTCACTCCCGACCCGCAGCCCCCCACTGTCCCAGAGCTCACCCATGGAGGGTCAGGACGCCCGTCCAGATCTTCATTGCAGTGATGGGCCCGACAATCTCAAAATTGGTTTGGGAGAATTCGTCCCCCCCGGTGCCGCCATAGAGCCCGGAGAACGAGGCTGCTGCAGCTTGGTCCTGAGCTGCAGGAAGATAAATCAGACTTGAGATGCAGGGCGGGGGCTGGGCACACAGGGACCCCTCCCCCGGCACTGGGATGCAGCTGGCTCTGGGGAGCGAGGACCCCCACCCCCACTCTAAGCGTCTCCCATCCAAACGCAGCACAAGTCACGCCCTGATCGCACCTGTTCCCCCCACCCTGAGCTCCTACCTCTGCAGACGCTGGCGCCAATCGCCACGAGGAGAAGGAACCGGAGCATCCTGGCTGGGGGTCTCGGCAGGACGTCTGAAACCAGACAGCGGGGAGGGAATTCGCCTGGGTTCCTTATTTTCAAACCGTTCGTTTCCTGCAAAGGCTCCTTTCCAGGCACCAGGAACTGGAAAATTCCTACCAAATCCGTCTAACAACAGCTGAACCTGAGATGCAGCCAGCTCTGGGGTGGGGCCCCCTCGCCCGACGCTGGGATGCAGCCAGCTCTGGGGTGGAGTGCGAGGGACCCCCTCGCCCGACGCTGGGATGCAGCCGGCTCTGGGGTGGAGCGCGAGGGACCCCCTCGCCCGACGCTGGGATGCAGCCAGCTCTGGGGTGGGGCGCGAGGGACCCCCTCGCCCGACGCTGGGATGCAGCCAGCTCTGGGGTGGAGCACGAAGGACCCCCCTCGCCCGACGCTGGGATGCAGCCAGCTCTGGGGTGGAGCACGAAGGACCCCCCTCGCCCGACGCTGGGATGCAGCCGGCTCTGGGGTGGGGCGCGAGGGACCCCCCTCGCCCGACGCTGGGATGCAGCCGGCTCTGGGGTGGGGCGCGAGGGTCCCCCCTCGCCCGACGCTGAGATGCAGCCGGCTCTGGGGTGGGGCGCGAGGGACCCCCTCGCCCGACGCTGAGATGCAGCCGGCTCTGGGGTGGAGCGCGAGGGACCCCCTCGCCCGACGCTGGGATGCAGCCGGCTCTGGGGTGGGGCGCGAGGGACCCCCCTCGCCCGACGCTGGGATGCAGCCGGCTCTGGGGTGGAGCGCGAGGGACCCCCTCGCCCGACGCTGGGATGCAGCCGGCTCTGGGGTGGAGCGCGAGGGACCCCCTCGCCCGACGCTGGGATGCAGCCGGCTCTCGGGTGGAGCGCGAGGGACCCCCCTCGCCCGACGCTGGGATGCAGCCGGCTCTGGGGTGGGGCGCGAGGGACCCCCTCGCCCTACGCTGAGATGCAGCCGGCTCTGGGGTGGGGCGCGAGGGACCCCCTCGCCCGACGCTGAGATGCAGCCGGCTCTGGGGTGGAGTGCGAGGGACCCCCTCGCCCGACGCTGAGATGCAGCCGGCTCTGGGGTGGAGTGCGAGGGACCCCCTCGCCCGACGCTGAGATGCAGCCGGCTCTGGGGTGGGGCGCGAGGGACCCCCTCGCCCGACGCTGAGATGCAGCCGGCTCTGGGGTGGGGCGCGAGGGACCCCCCTCGCCCGACGCTGAGATGCAGCCAGCTCTGGGGTGGGGCGCAAGGGACCCCCTCGCCCGACGCTGAGATGCAGCCAGCTCTGGGGTGGGGCCCCCTCGCCCAACGCTGGGATGCAGCCGGCTCTGGGGTGGGGCGCGAGGGACCCCCCTCGCCCGACACTGAGATGCAGCCAGCTCTGGGGTGGAGCGCGAGGGACCCCCCTCGCCCGACACTGGGATGCAGCCAGCTCTGGGGTGGAGCGCGAGGGACCCCCTTGCCCGACGCTGAGATGCAGCCAGCTCTGGGGTGGGGCGCGAGGGACCCCCTTGCCCGACGCTGAGATGCAGCCGGCTCTGGGGTGGAGTGCGAGGGACCCCCCTCGCCCGACGCTGGGATGCAGCCGGCTCTGGGGTGGGGCGCGAGGGACCCCCTCGCCCGACGCTGGGATGCAGCCAGCTCTGGGGTGGGGCGCGAGGGACCCCCTCGCCCGACGCTGGGATGCAGCCGGCTCTGGGGTGGGGCGCGAGGGACCCCCTCGCCCGACGCTGAGATGCAGCCGGCTCTGGGGTGGGGCGCGAGGGACCCCCTCGCCCGACGCTGGGATGCAGCCGGCTCTGGGGTGGGGCGCGAGGGACCCCCTCGCCCGACGCTGAGATGCAGCCGGCTCTGGGGTGGGGCGCGAGGGACCCCCCTCGCCCGACGCTGAGATGCAGCCGGCTCTGGGGTGGAGCGCGAGGGACCCCCCTCGCCCGACACTGGGATGCAGCCGGCTCTGGGGTGGGGCGCGAGGGACCCCCCTCGCCCGACGCTGAGATGCAGCCGGCTCTGGGGTGGAGCGCGAGGGACCCCCCTCGCCCGACGCTGGGATGCAGCCGGCTCTGGGGTGGGGCGCGAGGGACCCCCCTCGCCCGACGCTGAGATGCAGCCGGCTCTGGGGTGGAGCGCGAGGGACCCCCCTCGCCCGACACTGGGATGCAGCCGGCTCTGGGGTGGAGCGGCCGTTTGTAGAGCTCAGAGCAGGAACGCTCCAGCCATGGCACTTACCTTTCCTTGGGCCAGCCGCTGAAGCTGGAGACCTCAGTTCATGGCCTCCTTATATCGGGTTCCTGGAGGCGGTGCCACCCCCAGATTTGCCCTGGCTGGTCCCAGCCCGGCCTCTGTGCCCCAGGGAGGGAGCTCGGGCGATAAGGGGCGTTGGTGCCACTCCTGTTTGAGTAGCCGATAGCTCCTGGAGAGAGGTCGCCAAAGGGCTCGCGGGTGGGTGGGAGGCGTTGGCTGCGGGTGCCTGGAGCCACCAACCCACCACATTCGCTGCCGCAAACGGCCCCGGCCTGTCGGTGGAACCAGAACCCGGAGCTTTTACGGCTGCGTCCCGAAGCAAACAGGCTTCGCCCCACGTTGGGGCCGATTCCCCTTCGGTTCTTCCTCTGGCCCGCGGCCCCGCGGGGTCTGGGCGCCGCCCGCAGCCTGCGCCCGCGGCGGGGCCTCCTGCCCGCTCCCCGGTGCGCATTGCAGGGGCTGTTTGCTGGGCGCCGTGTTCACGGTGGAGGAGGCACGTCACAGAGAGGTGCCTGGTGCTTGGAGTGGACGGGCGGAGGCCTGGGACGGCCGTGAGGTCCACGGGGTCTGTGCCCAGAGAGCCCCTGTCCACCACGCGCAGGAAGCAGATGCTGCTGCTCGGTGTGTGCGCCCGGGACGCAGGGTTGTGTCTGACACCCGCCCCCCCCCACACTTCCTGGGGTGCGTCTGCAGCCCAGACCAAAGCCTCCAGCGTCTCTGTCTGCCACCAAACCAGCCGAGCGTCCCCGTGGTCCCGCCGCCCCCAGCACGAGATTCTCCTGGTCGGCTTTGCAGCCAGCCCGAGCCAGAATCCCCCTTGTGTGTCTGCGACCCAGACGCTGCCGCTGCCGGGTTGTGGCTGCGATGGGGAGAAATCAGACGCCCCTGAGCGGCGTCTACGACCCAGACACAACAACCGTCGCTTTGCTGCGGCTGCGACCCGACAACTCGGTGTTTCCCCGGGGCTCTCTGAGCCCCAGACAAACCCAGTCGCTCCTCCGGCCTCGGCAAGCCCAAAGCAAGGTGGATTTCCCCGCGGAGCGGGGCGAGCTCCGTGTCCCAGGCGGGTGAGGCGACCCCGTGGTGGAGGAGAGGGGCAAAGCGCGGTCTGGATGGTAAACTGAGGCAGGACACGCCTGTCTCACGGGGGGAGGGCGCCCCCTGCAGGGGTCAGCCCGAAACAAAGCCGCCTTTGCCTTGTGTTCTCCGCCCCCCGAAGGAAGTGGGGCACCGAGGGGCCTGGCCGAGCCGAACGAGCTGAGCCACAGCTGGCAGCCGGGAGCCGTTTCTCCGAGCGGGGAGGTGAGGACGCTGGGTTAATAGATAACAACCAAACAAACACAATCCCCCGTCGGCTGGCAAATCACCTGGGCACTGCCCTGGGCACACACGGAGCCGTCACCCGCCCCAGCCTGGCTTCCTGAGGGCCGAACAGTCACTGGTCCCGGCCCCGAAAGGCCGGAGATTTGGCCGAAAATCCTGAGATTTGGTTACAAACCAAGAGATTTTTTTAAAATAATCTTTTTATTTGCCTGCCGGGTTGTGTGAGGGCCGGAGTCGCGTGTGAGAATTCAGGATTTTCTCCGAGGGAGCTGAGATTGAAATCCGGCCTCAGTGTCAATGGGGTCAGGGCCGGATTCTGATCTCAGCTCCCACAAGGTCAATCCGGAGTCACGCCCTGACTGCCGTGGGGTGAGAGCTGGATTCTGATCTCAGCTCCCCCGGGGTCAATCCGGAGTCACGCCCTGACTGCCGTGGGGTGAGAGCCGGATTCTGATCTCAGCTCCCCCGGGGTCAATCCGGAGTCACGCCCTGACTGCCGTGGGGTGAGAGCTGGATTCTGATCTCAGCTCCCCCGGGGTCAATCCGGAGTCACGCCCTGACTGCCGTGGGGTGAGAGCCGGATTCTGATCTCAGCTGCCCCGGGGTCAATCCGGAGTCACGCCCTGACTGCCGTGGGGTGAGAGCTGGATTCTGATCTCAGCTCCCCCGGGGTCAATCCGGAGTCACGCCCTGACTGCCGTGGGGTGAGAGCCGGATTCTGATCTCAGCTGCCCCGGGGTCAATCCGGAGTCACGCCCTGACTGCCGTGGGGTGAGAGCCGGATTCTGATCTCAGCTGCCCCGGGGTCAATCCGGAGTCACGCCCTGACTGCCGTGGGATGAGAGCCGGATTCTGATCTCAGCTGCCCCGGGGTCAATCCGGAGTCACGCCCTGACTGCCGTGGGGTGCGAGCCGGATTCTGATCTCAGCTCCCCTTTCGCCTCGCGTTGCATTTGGCACAATGGCTTATCCCAACCCCAACAATAACCCTAATCTGTAATAATCACTTGTGCTGGCAGGGCGCAGGGTTGGGTTCTTGGCTGGCAGCTTTCCCGGGAAACTCTCCAGCTCCCGGGGAGATGTGTTAGAGCACGTGACGCGTGTATCGCTACATATAAATACGCCCATGCAGATTAATTCTTCAGCCAGCTGGTCCCACTCAGGTATGTGCCGCTGCGTGTGAAAAACTCCTCTGTGATCCATTAACGGCTGGGCCGGCGGGGCCCTGCGCTCGACGTCCTGGCGTTTCTCCGCTCGTCTCTGCAGGGAGATAACTCGTGAACGCCGCTAGTATTAATTGTCGCAGTGCTAGTGCGTTGTCATAAGGCACCGGGCGTTAGTGATCGTTTTAGTGTGACGTTTCTCTCGTTACATGAGCAAACACTATTTTTATTACTTGTTCCTATTGTCCCTAAGCATCATGAGCTAGTATCGGATCCCTGCAGCACGGCTTTTATTTCTGACTGTATCGTTTTCTTTATTAAGATATTTTTATATACAAGTAACTTAACACAGAACTAAATGTATTTCCCCTCTAGGGGGCGCCGGCTCCGATCCGGCCCCGGGGCAGGGCCTGGCTGGCTCAGGGGTGGGGCCTGGGACCCGGGGTCCCCCATCTGCCACTTGTATCCCGTACCCAGGATGCTGCCGCTGCAAAGCCGGGTCGTGACCCTCGGCCTCCTGGCTAATTCGGTCCCAGAAATTGCAGGTGAGTAAAACAGCTCCCCCAGCTCTGCCAGTGCCCCTCACTCCCGACTCGCAGCCCCTGCTAGCCCAGCCCTGGACTCCCCCCCCCCCCGCTCTGCCGGTGCCCCTCACTCCCGACCCGCAGCCCCCCACTCTCACCCGGGGAGGGGGAGGGCCCCTGCCCAGACTTCCACCAACAATCGCGACCGAAGCTGCCCCCCATGAGCCCTGAGAGGGAGGCTGTAATGGAGTGGACATAAACCAGCCATGAGCTGCGGCTGCCTCTGGGGTGGAGCAGCTGTTTCGACAGGTGCTAAGTCTCACCCTAAATGTCACCGGCAGGAGGGAGACTGGAGCCAGGGAACTGCTCTGGCCCCCAGAGCGAACCATGGGACTGACGCGCTGAAGATACAGGTGTCAGCTGAAGTCCTTCTTCTGTCGCTTTCCGCCTGTGCATTCCCACGCTGGAGGCGGTGCCACCCCCAGATTTACCCTGGCTGGTCCCAGCCCGGCCTCTGTGCCCCAGGGAGGGAGCTCGGGCGATAAGGGGCGTTGGTGCCACTCCTGTTTGAGTAGCCGATAGCTCCTGGAGAGAGGTCGCCGAAGGGCTCGCGGGTGGGTGGGAGGCGTTGGCTGCGGGTGCCTGGAGCCACCAACCCACCACATTCGCTGCCGCAAACGGCCCCGGCCTGTCGGTGGAACCAGAACCCGGAGCTTTTACGGCTGCGTCCCGAAGCAAACAGGCTTCGCCCCACGTTGGGGCCGATTCCCCTTCGGTTCTTCCTCTGGCCCGCGGCCCCGTGGGGTCTGGGCGCCGCCCGCGGCCTGCGGCGGGGTCTCCTGCCCGCTCCCCGGTGCGCATTGCAGGGTCTCTCTGCTGTGAAGACATGTCACAGGAAGGCGTCTGGTGCTTGAAGTGCACGCTCCTGAGTTCCAGGGGAGTTTATCCACCAGTGTCAGACCAGATGCCGAGAACGTGTCTTGGGTACGACCTGGACACAACAGACGACGCCGGGTTGTGTCCACGGCCCAGACAAAACACACTTTCCTGGCTGGTTTTTTTCAATCCTCAAACCCTCAAACAAAGAAACTTTTCCCCGTGTCCCCCACACCTGAAACAAAAGAGAATTTCGTTGATGGTCTTTGCAGCCTTTTGTGTTGTCTGAGACCCAGAATATCAAACGCTGCTTTGTTGCGGGTGTGACACACACAGAACAGTTGGGAGAGAGATCTGATGGGAGCTGTTGGGAGAAAACTGGCGGGAGCTGGGGAACCCAGCGTTAGAATTACAGGGCAATCACATGACCCTAAATAAAAGGATGGGAATTCATGTCAGTCAACACGGGTTTGTGGAAAATAGATCCTGTCAAACGAACTCGATCTCTTTTTGCGGTGAGCTTACAACTCTGGTTGATAAAGGGAATAGGGTGGACGTACTAGCTTAGACGTCTGTAGGGTGTTTGGTACCACACAACATTTTGATGAAAAAACGTAGACAATATAAAATGAACACGGCACGCACTGAATGGATTCAAAACTGGCTAACTGATAGATCTCGAAATGTAACTGTAAGTGTCAGCAAGCGGAGGGGTTCCCAGCGGGGTCCCTCAGCGATTGGTTCTTGGCCCTCTGCTATTGAACATCTTTATCAGTGACCTGGGAGAAAACACGAAATCGTCCCTGACAGACAAATGTCAGGGGGTAGCCGTGTTAGCCGGTTGGGCATAAGCTTTCAGAAACACTAGCCCAGGAACCAATCCCCGCAGCAAACCTCGTTGCCTGCTCTGTCCCTGTAGCTACTCTGGCGACACCATCCGGGGCTCGTTCACCTGCACATCTACCAATGGGATCTATGCCACCACGTGCCAGCAGGGCCCCTCTGCCGTGTCCACGGGCCGAACCGGACAGTCTCTACGGAGAAGAATAAATGACACAAATCAGAAGGGGTCTGGGGGTGATGCGCTGGGAACAGGAGCCCTGAGGTAATGGCAGCAGATGAGGAGTTGCAGGAAGCCTGAGCGCAGGCCCGGAGACGTGCTGCGTTTGAACCTGGTTTGCTTTGGGGTGTCTGAGACGCCCAGGCGGGACTCGGGGGCCCTGCATCGGGGCCGGGGGCGGCCGCTTTCAAACCCATCGCGGGGTGTTTTCCTGAGCCTCGACTCACCCCGCGAGATTTGGGGAACGAATCAGCGATGCCCGGCAGCAGGGCGGGAACAGGGCTCGGAGAGGGACCATCTCCCTTTGCCAGCCGGTGAGGCGACTGCCCTGTGGCGGAGAAGAGGAGAAATGGTAAACTGAGGCAGGCTCCGCCTATTGCCCTGCGGGAGGGCCCCCCCTGCAGGGGTCAGCCCTGCCACATCGCCAAACCAAACAAACTTTCCCCTGGCTTCTCTGCGAGCCAAGGAAAATAGATTTTCCTCAGTGCTTTTGGGAACGCAAACATGGGCGATTTCCCCGATGGGCATTTGCAAGCCAAGGACGCCAGTCTGGACCAAACATCGCAGCGCCGGGCTAACGCAGGCGACCCCGCGATGGCCTTCACTGGCTCGGGGAGGTTTGAAGTCCACCTCCCGCCCTGGCTGATTGCAGGTGGCAGCTGAGAGCTGCTTCTTAGAACAAGAAGGTGAGAAAGTTGGATTACGAAACAGCGAAAGTCAAACGCAATCCACGTGTCTGCTGGCAAATGACCCAGGAACTGCCCGGGACACACGAGGAACATTAATCGCCTCGCTGGGGGCTCCTGGAGAAATCACAGGCCTGGGCACCGAAGAGGCCTGGGATTTGCTTGCTTGGTCACGAGGGTTTTTTTAAAAAAACAATGGGGAGTCCGGTGGCACCTGAAAGACTAACAGATTTCTGTGGGCAGAAGCTTTCGTGGGCAAACCCCCACTTTAACGTAAACATCCCTGTTTGCCTTCTGGGCGGCGTGAGGCTTCGGGTCCCCGGAAGAGTTCAGACTTTGCCCTGGGGGAACTGGGAGCAGGATCTGGCCCCACTGTCAATGGAGTTGGGGAGCATTGGGATTTGCCTCCCCCGGGGTCAATCCGGAGTCCCCCCTCCGCCCCCAAGGACTCAGGCTGGGACTCAGCTCCCCCCGGCTGCTCGCTGACGTGCTGCGCTGCTATTGCGGGACATCCCTGGGCTCGGCAAACCTGCGGGGTGGGGATTTGTTATCTTTGGCTGGGGATTTCCTGGGCACGACTCCAGGCCCCCGGGAGATGCGCCCGATGACGTGACACCCAGCGCACTCCAGGCACCTATATAGACGGTGCAGGAGGATTCACCGGCCAGCCAGTTCCACACCCAGAGAGACCCAGAACCAGGTAGGGGCGGCTCGGCTTTCTTTGACACGCTGGCTGGCTCAGGGGGCAGGGAATGGGGCAGGGGCCTGTCCCCTGCGGGGGGTGGGGGCTCCGATCCGGCCCCAGGGCAGGGCCTGGCTGGCTCAGGGGGCAGGGAACGGGGCAGGGGCCTGTCCCCTCCAGGGGGCACCAGCTCTGATCCAGCCCCAGGGCAGGGCCTGGCTGGCTCAGGGGGTGGGGAATGGGGCTGGGGCCTGTCCCCTGCGGGGGGTGGGGGCTCCGATCCGGGCCCAGGGCAGGGCCTGGCTGGCTCAGGGGGGCAGGGAATGGGGCAGGGGCCTGTCCGCTGTGGGGGGTGGGGGCTCCGATCCGGCCCCAGGGCAGGGCCTGGCTGGCTCAGGGGGGCAGGGAATGGGGCGGGGGCCTGGCCCCGGTGGGGGGTGCGGGCTCTGATCCGGCTCCAGGGCAGGGCCTGGCTGGCTCAGGGGGTGGGGAATGGGGCGGGGGTTTCCCAGCCTGTCACATGTGTCCCGTACAGGATGCTGCTGCTGCTGCAAACCCTCCTCGGGACTTTTGTCCTTCTGGCAAATTCGGTCTCGGAAACTGCAGGTGAGTAGAACAAACACACAGCCCCACTGGTGCCCCTCACTCCCGACCCGCAGCCCCTGCCAGCCCAGCCCTGCCGGTGCTCCTCACTCCCGACCCGCAGCCCCTGCCAGCCCAGCCCTGCCCCCCCCCAGCTCTGCCGGTGCCCCTCACTCCCGACCCGCAGCCCCTGCCAGCCCAGCCCTGCCCCCCCGAGCTCTGCCGGTGCCCCTCACTCCTGACCCGCAGCCCCTGCCAGCCCAGCCCTGCCCCCCCAGCTCTGCCGGTGCCCCTCACTCCTGTCCCGCAGCCCCTTGCAGCGCCGCCCTGCCCCCCCCCAGCTCTGCCGGTGCCCCTCACTCCCGACCCGCAGCCCCTGCCAGCCCAGCCCTGCCCCCCCAGCTCTGCCGGTGCCCCTCACTCCCGACCCGCAGCCCCTGCCTGCCCAGCCCTGCCCCCTCCAGCTCTGCCGGTGCCCCTCACTCCCGACCCGCAGCCCCCCACTCACCCGCAGTATGAGCCGATCTCTGATCCCAGCTGCCCCAGTTCTATCCTCTCGTTCCCTCGTTCCAGCCCAGGCCCGGTTCTCCTATTCCGGGGAGTACGGCTCGGCTGTGGGGACCTCGTTCTCTTACTCTGGAGACCACATCTGGGGGCCCATCACGGCCTTCCGGGTCTGGGAACACCCCAGCAGCTTCATCAAAGCGTAAGTCCGGGGGCGGGAGGCTCAGAGGGGGCTGGAGGAGTGGGGGGTAGATCCAGCATCGGGGGGTGGGAGGTCTGGGATTTGGGGAGCAGCGGGGGGACGGGGAGTCAGAAGCAGACACGAGGGTTGGAGGAACGGCAGGGGACTCAGTGGACAGGGAAAGGGAGGGGGATTTTGGGGCTCTACCCACATCTTGAGGGGTTGGGGGGCTGACTCAACCCGCTCATCTCCCCCCAGCCTCCAGTTCCAATTTGCTGGCACGTGGAGCAAGACGTACGGCTACGAGCAGGGCAACCATCACGAGGTGACCCTGTTCCCGGGCGAGGAAATCACGCAGCTCTCCGGGAAACACTCCACCTACGTCTTCCAGCTCATCTTCTCCACCAGCCACGGACGCATCTTCTTCTTCGGCCAGCCGGCCGGGGAGAGCTTCAACGCCGTCCCCCTGGAGCAGGGCAACGTCCTGGCCTTCGTCACCGGCCACCACAACGGGGTGGGCATCACGGGCATCGGGATGCACTGGGACCACTCCAGCTCGCTGGCGTTAAAACCCTATGCCCAGGTCCCAGAGGCGGGGAATCCCTCTGGCTAATGGAGCCCATCCAGTCCAGCAAAATCCTGTGGCGGGGCGTTCCCCTCGTTAACACCTCGGCATGTGCCCGCTCCGCGTGGCACCGTGGAGCCAGTCGCTGGCTGTGATCAGTGGCTGATTAATTAGAGCCAGATTGCTTGATTTACGGACGTGCTCATTAAAACGATAAAGCCTCAATCTCTGCTCTGTTTTCATCCAGAACACGAGGTATCTGTTTACATTTGGGTTTGGCCCGGGGGCTGTTTCTGCCTGGATCCCTTCCCCAGCGCAGGGATGTGGCCACCTCTGGGGCGGAGCGCGGGGGCTGTTTAGCCAGGGATGCCCTGCACGGTGCTCAGATGCGGCCACCTCTGGGGCGGAGCGCGGGGGCTGTTTAGCCAGGGATGCCCTCCACGGTGCTCAGATGCGGCCACCTCTGGGGCGGAGCGCGGGGGCTGTTTAGCCAGGGATGCCCTGCGCGGTGCTCAGATGCGGCCACCTCTGGGGCGGAGCGCGGGGGCTGTTTAGCCAGGGATGCCCTGCGCGGTGCTCAGATGCGGCCACCTCCGGGGCGGAGCGCGGGGGCTGTTTAGCCAGGGATGCCCTGCGCGGTGCTCAGATGCGGCCACCTCTGGGGCGGAGAGCGGGGGCTGTTTAGCCAGGGACGCCCTGCACGGTGCTCAGATGCAGCCACCTCTGGGGCGGAGCGCGGGGGCTGTTTAGCCAGGGATGCCCTGCACGGTGCTCAGATGCAGCCACCTCTGGGGCGGAGCGCGGGGGCTGTTTATACCTGGGTGCTGAGCTCAATCTTTGTAAACCAAGCCAGGCCTGGGCGTCTGAACACGCTCAGCCCGTCCTCAGGGAACTGTCTCTAGGAGCCAGGTGCGAAATCTTCCCCTCAGGGGCTATTAAGGCCAATCCCCGCCCTGCGTCATGCGCAGCGATCTAGAAACAGGAACATTTCGCCTGGGGCCCGGCTCCTCCCCAGTGTCCAAGCCCAGCCTGGCCCGCCCGGTCTCGCGGACACAGGTGTATTGTCTGACACCGCCTGGAGGTCACTGGCCAGAGAACGGCTGGGACGGAGTGTGTGTGTGTGGGGGGGTTTCTTGGGTTTTATTTCTGGGTTTCCCAGTGGGTTGCATGCGGGGGGTGGGGGTGGGACTCAGTGTCCCCGGGTGTTACGGGTGTAACGAGGGGAGGGGAGAGGGAGTTTGTGGTTACACAGGGACCGGAGAGGGACTCGGGACCCCGGCCCGGCCTGGAGGACGGAGACCCCAGCGACTGGTGACCTGGTGACCCGGAGGCCCAGCTCAGGAGTCGCAGCCAGTTCTGGCCAGTGGGGACAATGGGCTGCGGGGAGAGGACCCCGGTGACCTGACCAGCCGGTTCCAGCCAGAGGGGGGCTGAGAGGGGAGGGGACCCAGGCGTCCCGGTTTACGACCCTGTGTCCCCGGAGAGCAGCGGGGAAAGTAACTTCCAGGACTAACCGGTGCTGCCGGAGTCCTGAGGGGGCGTGGCCTCACCTGGAAGGGGGCGTGGCCTCACCTGGAAGGGGCGGGGCCTCTCAAGATTGAAAGGCCCTGGGGCACCAGCTGTGGCTGGGAGCTCCAGGGCCTTTAAATCAACCCGGAGCTCCCTGCTGCAGAGGCGGCTGGGAGCCCCCTGGGGCTCAGGGGCAGATTAAAGGGCCTGGGGCTCCAGCCGCCGGGGGGACCCCGAGCTTTGCGGGGCGGGGGCAGGGATTTAAAGGGCCCGGGGCTCCGGCCGCCGGGGGGAACCCAGAGCTTTGCGGGGTGGGGGCAGGGATTTAAAGGGCCCGGGGCTCCGGCCGCCGGGGGAACCCGGAGCTTTGCGGGGCGGGGGCAGGGATTTAAAGGGCCCGGGGCTCCAGCCACCGGGGGGACCCCGAGCTTTGCGGGGCGGGGGCAGGGATTTAAAGGGCCCGGGGCTCCTGCCGCTGAGGGGAGTTCCAAGCCCTTTAAATCCCGGCCCCTGCCCGGCCGCCGGAGCCACGGCCGGGATTCAATGGGCTCTGGGTGCTTGGATGGGGATCTGGGGATGGACAGGTGGGGTGGAGGGCAGGGATGGAGGGAGAGAGGAGGGCGTGTCATAAACAGATACTTAAGGGTTAAAGTCTGTTTTACCTGTAAAGGGTTAACATGTAGTACCTGGTGACCACCTGACCAGAGGACCAATCAGAGATAAGATTTTTTCAAATCTCTGTGGAGGGAAGCCTTTGTCTGAGTGAGAACTGGTTTTGGATCTAACAGAGGACAGTCATGTCTCCAAGTTCTCCTGGAGTAGTTTCTACTAATTAATAGTGAGTATTAATTAGAAAGGCGGATTAGTCTTATGATTTGATTTCTATATTGGCAATTGTGTGTTTGCTAAAGGAAATGCTTTATTCCTGTTTGCTGATATTGCTTTTACTGAGAAAAGGGGGAGGGGGAATTCTCTCCAGAGATTGATAAGGTTATACCCTATGAGTGTCCAGCCTGGGCTCATAGAGATTCTGTACTTTCTTTTTGTTCTCTTAATAAATTCTTTTCTATTAAGGACTTGTTGGTCTTTCCTTGGGTGGATTCTCAGGGAAAGGGGAGGGGGAGGTATCCCTCTGTAGTTGGATCCCGGTATCTCTCCTAGGAAAAGGGAGGGGGGGAGGAAGCAGGGGGAATGGTTTGTTTCTCCTGGGTGTGAGAACTCCATGGATTTGGGGCTCTTGGAATCCCCTAGGATTTTGGGGAAGGATTGTGTCTCAATCCACATTTCCTGATTGAGTGGTGGCAGCGAAAAGGAACCCCACCCTAAGGGTTAGGGTGGTGGCAGAATACCTGCGGGTCCCCATCTTTGAACCCACAAGCTCAAAGTGGGGGTGAGATCCCATGACATGGTGGCAGCGGAGTTTCGAACCCATTGTTACAAGGAGTTTTTTTCAGCTGGGCTACGCTGAAGGAAGCTATTCTCTTCTTCTACAGCAGGAAAGCAACCTGAGAGAAGAGGGAGTTTACAGTTTCAGCCAGGTTGGCTGGAGGGAATTAAGTTTCCAACAGGCTTTGTTGGAAGCAGTTTTCTTCTGTTTGCTTGAGGCAGCTTGAGGAAAAGGCAGTTTCAAGCAGTTTTCAGGGTTAGGAGGAGTTTTTTTTTCTCTGCTGGCTATGCTGAGGAAGAACTCTTCCCTAGAGGTGTGTCCTTCCTTGGTGATATCAGGTATCACTCAGGATTCCTAAGGTGGGGGGAAGTGCTCGACAAAGTACATTCCCATCCAACAGGGAAAACAGGTTTGGGGGTTGGAGAGAGAAACCCTCCAGCCAGGTAATTTTTTTTTTTCCCTGTGTCTTTTAAAATCCTCTGGAGCCAGGGAATACAAATCCCTGAGAGGATTTACTAGACTTTTCTCGCAGGTACTAAGTAGCACCAGCTTCTTCTTTTTTTTCTTTTTTCTTGGTCTGCTTGAAAACAGCTAAGAAAGGACCCCCACTGTGAGGTACTTAGCAAGTGCTAGAAACAGGACAAACCAGTTTTTTGGTCTTCTCAGTATATCAGCAAACAGCAACTACACATTTGCAAATGAAAAGGTTTTGTTTCTTTTCTATTCAGTCTCTCGGGAATAGAAAGGGTTAGGAATTGGGAAGCAAGCAACCCAATTCCCTGACTGCAGAGGGGTGTGGCCAGCACCAAAAGGATATGGAGGACAGGGATGAGGGTGTGGGGGGATGGAGAAGGAGGGCGGGGATGGAGGGTGTGAGGGATGGGGGGAATTGGGGGATAGGTGGTTGGAGAAGTGGGGGGTGGGGATGAGGCTGTGGAGGGGATTGGGGGGGATGGGTGGTTGGAGAGGTGGGGGGATGGGGATTGGGGGGATGGCTGGTTGGAGAGGTGGGGGGATGGGAATTGGGGGGATGGGTGGTTGGAGAGGTGGGGGGATGAGGGTGGGGGGATGGAGAGGATTGGGGGGGATGGGGGGCAGGGATGAGGGTGTGGGGGGAGGGGCAGCGCAGCGGGTCCTGCACTCACCCCCCCCAGCTGGCCCAGTTGTGCCGTTTGCCCCCCTCCCGCCTGCCCACGTACCCCCGGTCCAACCCCCCCCATCCAGACACCAGCCAGCTGTTTCCATTGGCTTTTATTAGAAAACTCTGGGTGGGACAATTTCATGGGCTCCCCTCCATCCCCCTCCCCTCGCTGCCCCCCCGGCCCGGCCTCCCCATTAACCCCCCACCCCCCCGACACAGTCACCCAGCAAACGGGGCAAGCGAGAAATAACTCGGACAGATCCCCCCCCCCGCTCCGGTTTGCCTGGGCATGCTGCACCCTCTGGTGGCAGGAGTGGGATACTGCACACAGCCAACCCCTCTGTGCACACAGCTGCCCCGTGGTGCCAGCGGTGGGATGCGCTGGGGCGTAAAGTGCATCGGCGCAGCACAGCGGGTGTCACCGCAGGGCCCATGCCAGAGCCAGGGCCCAGGTCAGGAAGGCCGGTAGGGGGCCCGGCAGGGCCCCGCTGCAGAGACACTGGCCACCTCCAGGCTCCCTGCTTCCTCCCCGGGGCCCCGGGGCCGGCGATGCGGTGGGGGAACCCGGGCAGTACATCCAGTCCTGGGGGGCTGACCTGGGGTACCCGCTCTCAGCCTCCACGCTGCCCCCCAGAAACCGCCAGTACTGGGTGCCCTTGAAAAAGTAGGTGCTTCCTGCAGAGGAGAGAGAGAGAGATGAGAACAGGGCACGCGCTGCAGGGGTGCCTGGATGGGCGGCACCGCAATACCGCTCTGTGCCACGAGAGGGAGCGTGACACCAGGCTGCCCAGCTGGGTGTCAGCGAAGGAGGCCGGCCTGAGAAGCACCGTTAGCCTGGGGAACTGCCTGCCACTGGGAAAGCTGCCGGCGATGCATTGTTAGCCTAGGGGACTCCCGCCCACGCTGGGAACCCTTCCGGAGACACTCCGCTGGCCCGGGGGACCCCTTGCCACTTGAAACGCTGCTGGAGGAGCACCGTTAACCTGGGGAACTCCCCACCACTGGGAATGCCACCTACCATCGTTCCAGCTGATGATGTCATCCAGCCCAGCGGGGACCCCCTTCCAGAGGGTCACCGACCTGGGGTACCCGGGCTCCACGTTTCCAGCTCGGTCGTCGAAGCGCCAGTAGTGGGAGCTCTCGAAGAGGTAGGTCTTGCCGTTGTGCCCCCAGACGAAGGCCGCCTCCACTGTGACCCCCTCGGGCAGCCCCAGGTCGGTGATGGGGCGGGGAGACCCTGGATCCACCCGGGTGTCAGTGAAGACCCAGAAATGCTGCCCTGTGGAGAGGGTGGAGAGTCAGTATGGAGGGCGGCAGAGTGGGGGGGCAGGGTGGGGAGTCACATTGGGGGGTTAATGGGTGCAGAGAGGCAGGCTGGGATGGTTATGGGGTGCAGTGTTTTGTGGGGCAGGCTGGGGGTGGTTATGGGGTGCAGTGGTATGTGGGGCAGGCTGGGGGTCGGAGGCAGGCTGGGGTGGTTATGGGGTGCAGTGGTATGTGGGGCAGGCTGGGGGTAGGAGGCAGGCTGGGGTGGTTATGGGGTGCCGTGTGCTGTGGGGCAGGCTGGGGGTGGGAGGCAGGCTGGGGGTGGTTATGGGGTGCAGTGGTATGTGGGGCAGGCTGGGGGTCGGAGGCAGGCTGGGGTGGTTATGGGGTGCAGTGTTTTGTGGGGCAGGCTGGGGGTAGGAGGCAGGCTGGGGGTGGTTATGGGGTGCAGTGGTATGTGGGGCAGGCTGGGGGTGGGAGGCAGGCTGGGGGTGGTTATGGGGTGCAGTGGTATGTGGGGCTGCCTGGGGGTAGGAGGCAGGCTGGGGTGGTTATGGGGTGCAGTGGTATGTGGGGCAGGCTGGGGGTAGGAGGCAGGCTGGGGTGGTTATGGGGTGCCGTGTGCTGTGGGGCAGGCTGGGGGGTTTATGGGCGGTCAGGCTGTGGGGGGTCTGACACTATCTCAAAACCGGCCCCCGGGACCCCCCCTACTCCCCACTGAAGTGAGGGTGACGGGGGTGGTGCAAAGCTGCCTTGTACGAGACGGTTCTAGGAGCCTTGATCTGCTGAACACGACCTCCCGGCGGAGGGGGAGCGTCGCTGGAGGGGGAGCGTCGCTGGAGGGGGAGTTGGGAAGTTTTGCTCCGGGTGTGACTGAAATAGGCTGTGAGCTGGGAACCCCCCAACCAGCCTCTCAGTGGCGACCAAGGAGCAGCTGGCCCTGGCCAGACGGGGGCGACGCCCCTCCAGGAGAATCGGCTCTTCGGGGGCCCCTCGGAGAGGTCATGGACCCCGCGGGGGCTGCTCAGCCCCGAGTCCAGCCAGGATCTTTCCAGCAGCTGGAAGAAAGTCTAGAGGAGGGACGGAGGCAGCATCACTGGGCCTCTCTCCTTCCCCCCGCTCAGCGCCTGGCAGACGGGCCGGACGACACAGGCTTTGAACTGGGGAGCCTGGTCCCAGGCGGGACGGGAATCCAGCCGCCGGGCTGCCTGCACCATCCTTTAGGGTCGGAGACGCCTGCTTCAAATCCTGCTTAGGCTGTGGGATTTCGACGTGCGCCTGCGACGTCCCCTCCCTTCGAAACCCGCCTTCCCGCCGTCAATAAACCTGCTGGATGTTTTACCTAGAACAGCGGGTTTGGTTAAGGTGCTCGGGGGACTCTCAGCTCCGGTTACAGAGGCTGGTGCGTGTCCACTGTCCTCTGATGAACCAATTAACGAGCTTGCACTCTGCAGGGACGCTGGAGCACGGCCAGACGGTACATTTCCGGGGGGTCGGCTGGTGCCGCTCCCGGGAGCATTCACGCAGTGTAGCCGGGTGTGGGGCTCCACGTGCTGACGGCTGAGGGATCGCGGCGCCTGGAGGGGTTTGCTGCATGTCACTGGCCTTGCACTGAGACCCGGCCCAGGCTGCAGAGTTAGGGGCACGGCTGCCCCACAGCCCCCGGCTGCACCCGGGGGCCCAGTGCCGCAGCGAGGGGGGCGAAACGCACAGCTGGTCGCACCGAGCGAGATTGGCGCTTCCTCCGCTGGGGCGGAGACTTTAAGAGGCGTTAAGGGCGGTGGCTGGGAACAGCCGAGAGCCGGTGGGTTATTTCCCGTTGGCTGGTTTCGGGCCCGGGAAGGAGGAACAGAACAGGCAGGAAGCCGAGCGAGGGGGGCGCTGCACAAACCGCAGGAGGAGAGAGCCGAGCGACCGGGGAGCTGCAGCAGCTGGGGCTGGGGTTTAGCAGCCAGCCTCCGAGAGGGAAGCAGCCAGGCCAAGGGGGAACCGCACGCACAGCTGGACCGAGGGGCCCGGGACCACGCCGAGGGTTGGGCCCAGCAGAGGCAGCAGCACTTCACCGGGCAGCAGAGCCGGGGCGGCAGCTTTGCAGCAGCTTTGGTGCTCGGAACGGGTCCAAGTCCCGCCACCCCCATCCCCCACCCCCGCCTAAGGCTCTGGGAGGGGGGTTGGGTGCTGGGTGCGGGCTCTGGGCTGGGACAGAGGGTTGGGTTGTGCGAGGGGGGTGGGGTGCTGCATGTGGGCTCTGGGAGGGGGGTTGGGTGCTGGGGTCAGGCTCTGGGAGGGGCTCTGGGCTGGGCTGGGGTTGGGGTGCAGGAGGGGGTGTGGGAGGGGGGTTGGGTGCTGGGTGCGGGCTCTGGGCTGGGACAGAGGGTTGGGGTGCAGGAGGGGGTGTGGGAGGGGGGTTGGGTGCTGGGGTCAGGGGCTCTGGGCTGGGACAGAGGGTTGGGGTGCAGGAGGGGGTGTGGGAGGGGGGTTGGGTGCTGGGTGCGGGCTCTGGGCTGGGACAGAGGGTTGGGGTGCAGGAGGGGGTGTGGGAGGGGGGTTGGGTGCTGGGGTCAGGCTCTGGGAGGGGCTCTGGGCTGGGCTGGGGTTGGGGTGCACGAGGGGGTTGAGATGCTGGTTTTCGAATCGTTATTTTGTAGCTCTTGACATGTGACAGCGACACTTAGTGGTTTGCGCTGTTTTGCTGTGGCCGCGTTGGTACCCGATACGAGAGCCGCACGGTGGGGAGGTGTTATCGTTAATTAGGCCGACGTTGGTTGGTGAGAGAGACGAGCTTTCGAACTCCCCGAGCTCTTCTCCGGCCTGCGGCGCTCCAGAGGGCCTGGCTCGTTCACCAAGCAAGGCTGGTCCGAACAAAGGGGTTACCTCCCCCACCTTGTCTCTCGCGTTGTGTCTTCACAAGCCTGAGCGCTTTGAATCTCAACTTTACCGTTGGTAAAAACCTGATCTGACCTCCCCCAATAATTTCCCACCACTGTGAAAACTAGAAATGATAAAAAGACAAAAAACTCCACCCCTGGGAACTGTTGTGTCCTGCACACGAGGAGACAGACGATGGGGCCGAGAATTTACTGCTTTTAGAAGCTGTGTGATGAGGAGAGGCCCCACCCTGACTGCAAGGTTAACGGGCGACGCTCTGAATGGAGTCCATGAAATGCCAGCTCAGGGTGCTTTCGAGCAGTGTAAATTCGAAGACACGGTTGTAAAATGATTTCAGATTCCGCCTGACACGTAGCAGGCGAAGTTTAGAAACCTGAAGCGAGAGGCTGGGCTGGGGATACGTAAACGGGGTGAAAGAGCTGGTGGGGAAACGGGTGAGGGGAACGGGGCTGGCACGTTTTGAAGCAACGTTTGAGCTGCGTTTCCCGAGCAGATGTGAAGATGAGGTGACGCAGTGTCTGTGGGACAGGACTGTGAAGCCTCTGGAGGAGACGGCAGCTCTCGCCGACGCCTTTCGGCAGCCCCAGGCGTCTGTCGCGGGCAAAGCGCAGGGAGAGGGATTGAAACCTGGCGGGACGCAGGGTGAGATGTTTCCCCGCCGTGTTCAGGCTCTGATCTGAACATGGCAGAACTGAGATGTCGTTTATGCCGGATGGCTCAAGTGAGGGATCACGGGAGAGGTTCTGATTTGCTGAACGGGATTAGCCAGTTCGTTCGCACGGATCGTTTCTGTAGCGGGAGTGAGGGATATTGGCTGTGTAACAATTACAACTGTGAGTGTACTCGGGAGGGGGGACGCCCACCAGACAAGCAGCCGCAAGGGGCCATTTACGGAGGACACGAGAGCTCTGAAGACGCTAATCTCCCCCCTTCCTGAGGCGTTTCCTGGGATGCTGCTTTGACACTGCAGGGGCAGGTGATAACGTCACCGGATGGAAAATCCCCCTTGGACACGGCTGGTGCTTTTCCCCTGGGCTCAAGCGCAGGATTCTCGCCTTAGGAAAGTCCCTGTACGGCTGGGGAGGGGGCTGAGCGGGCCTCTCCCCCATGGCCTGCCCAGGGACAGGGCCTGTTGAAAGTACCTGGCGGGACAAGGGAACGAACCCGAGGGGCCAGGCTGAGACGGGGCCAGGCTGGAAGAAGAAATAACTGGAGCTCTGAGCATCCCGCCCGGGTCAGCACTTGGCCTGGGGAGGTGCGTTTTGTAACCCGGTGCTCTAGCGACTCCAGCTTCGTGGGCGTGTTTTGTGATGTGCTCGGTGAGCCGCTGCCCCTTATCCTCACGTGCAATCGGCCTCTCACAGCTAATAAACGGGTGTTGTTTCTTATCGAGCCCGGCTTGTGCCATCTCTAACTGGGGGAGGCACGAAGCCGTGCATGGAGGGAGGGGGGATTTTGCTGAGCCTGCGCTGTGCAGGTTTGTCCATACAGCACAAGCCAGGGTTATGTTGGGTTTGTCTCCCCAAAGGCGTGTGCAAGTGAGCGCCGGGGAAGCCCTCGCACGCCGAGCGGACGTCAGGGGTCCGGACTGCGGCAGGGAACATGGGCCGAGCCGGGAGCGGGTTGCGGGGGCGCAGCGGAGGGCAGCGCAGGAAGGCGACGTGCAGCCGGCGGCAGAGCTTTCGTTAGGGGGAGGCGGCAGGACTCTTGTGCCTTTGGCCAAAATGCACCTCCAACCTGGGGGGCTGGAAGGTGGATGACAGGTGGGAGTGGGGACGCTAGATACCCCCCGACGTGCTCGCTGGTAATGATTCCCCCGCCCCGTGTAGCTCAGGCCGTAACGTGTCCGCCCCCAGCCAGGACCCGGCAGGGACAGGATGTGAGGACACAGATATTCACGCCTGCCTGCGAAGGTCTGGACTTTAAGGCTGCGGGTCTCTGTGGATCATTTAGCCAGTCGTGGAGGTACAAAGAGAGAATCTGTGGCAGGGCCTCTCGCTGGGACAGTCTGCGGCCCTGTTCTTAGGCTAAGGCCGTTGGCCAAGCAGCAGGGGCAGCCGTGCGCCGGGAAGGGACCGGTCACGTCCCACACCCCAAACCCGTCCCGCTGAAGGAAGGCGGGATCGGGCTGTTGAGATCCAGTCCTGTCCTGAGCGTGCCCGTCACCGCTGGCTAAAGGCGGTTACAGAGACCTCAGTTTGATTTGACAACACCCCGTCTGGCAGGGAACCACTTCCCAACGGCTGGGGGGTGAAACCCTCAGTTCTGTCTTCATGGGCCCCACCTTTCTGGTGTGAATCTGCCTGGTTCCCAGGGTTTCTGGCTGCTGCACAATTCCCTTGGCCGGGGGAGGTTCATGAGGGGAGGGGGGTGTAATTGCCAGGTGCATGAGGGGCAAACAGGAAGTAAGTGGGGAGTCGAAAATAAGGACAAAGGAAGTTGGATTTCAGCTGCTGGACGTTCACCCCAATGAACATCGAATTGTTTGCAGCTTCGGGTCTCGTTGCTCTGCGAGAAGGACCCGTGAGTCGGCGTCCAGGGCGTTAGCTGCCGGCTGAACAGGGGTAGCCCCCGCCCTAGAGAGCGGGGGGAGGCGCGTCTCCGAGGGGCCCCCGCTCTGGAGAGCAGGGGGAGGCGCGTCTCCGGGGGGCCCCCGCTCTGGAGAGCAGGGAGAGACGCGTCTCTGGGGGGCCCCCGAGGAGGAGACTGGGGCAGGAATAGCGGGAGTACGGGAATGTCTCCTCACCGGTCGCTTGGCAGAGGATGCCGAGGACTCAGTGGTTGATTCAGCGTCTGTGCACCCAGCCTGTGAGCCGGGACGGGTGTAACCGACCTCCCGGAGGGGAGCAGTCGGGCAGCTGACGTCTCCGAGACAGAGACAGGGGGTGACGGGGGATACCCCGATCCAGGTCTTCAGGACGCTGCTCCTGAGAGGCTTCTGGAGAGTGACGGTGTCTCTGGAACCGGCCTGGGACAGCCGAGGAGACGAGTGCAGGTTTCCAGGCGATGGTTGTGGGGGGGACGCAAGTGCCCCAGCTGGCAGGGGGGAGAAGGGCTCCCCCGGGCTGGTGAGACACAGGAAGCAGCTGAGGGGGAGATGCCAGGAAAAGGCAGCCCTGTAGGGTCCTTCCCCACCCGTCCCCGAGAGGGGACATGGGATATTTGCACGTGCATGACCCTGCGGCTGAGAGACAGCTCCGCGGGGGTTAGCCAACATGCACCGTCCCCTGACATCCTTCCCCCACGCCACCCTGCTGCCCCACAGCGCTGAGCGGCTGGAGGACCCCACTGAACAGACGCCTGCTGAGGCTCACGGAGGATTTCAAAGACGCGATGGGTCCTGAGCAAACCACAGCGTCTAAGAGAAGGCGCGATCTGACCGAGATACTCGCACAGGCTGATCTGTGAGAGTTTGGTGAACACGGCTACACAGACCTGCAGAGATGTTCTCTACCCACCCAGGGAAGACGCACACCCCAGCTTGTGAGATCACCGGAGAGGAGCCCCCAAGTGTTAACAGACTTTGCAAGGGCACCTGTGGGTAACACCACAATGTTTAGCAACGCTTGGGAGTCGTGTGGTCAACACCTGAAGTGGCCCTTGGGCCCACGGCCTCCGCGTTAGTCAGTGATTCACACCCCTGCAGAGGGCGGAGGTGTGACCGGGTACCTGAAAATAACACCCTGGGAACCAGCGCCGTGGTCACCACTGAAGTGAGGGTGACGGGGGTGGTGCAAAGCTGCCTTGTACGGGACGGTTCTAGGAGCCTCGATCTGCTGAACGCGACCCCCCGGCGGAGGGGGAGCGTCGCTGGAGGGGGAGCGTCGCTGGAGGGGGAGCGTCGCTGGAGGGGGAGTTGGGAAGTTTTGCTCCGGGTGTGACTGAAATAGGCTGTGAGCTGGGAACCCCCCAGCCAGCCTCTCAGTGGCGACCAAGGAGCAGCTGGCCCTGGCCAGACGGGGGGCGACGCCCCTCCAGGAGAATCGGCTCTTCGGGGACCCCTCGGGGAGGTCATGGACCCCACGGGGGCTGCTCAGCCCTGAGTCCAGCCAGGGTCTTTCCAGCAGCTGGAAGAAAGTCTAGAGGAGGGACGGAGGCAGCATCACTGGGCCTCTCTCCTTCCCCCCGCTCAGCGCCTGGCAGACGGGCCGGACGACACAGGCTTTGAACTGGGGAGACTGGTTCCAGGCGGGACGGGAATCCAGCCGGTGTATTGACAACAGTGCCGCAGCGAGGGGGGCGAAACGCACAGCTTGTCGCACCGAGCGAGATTGGCGCTTCCTCCGCTGGTGCGGAGATTTTAAGAGGCTTTGAGGGCGGTGGCTGGGAACAGCCGAGAGCCGGTGGGTTATTTCCCGTTGGCTGGTTTCGGGCCCGGGAAGGAGGAACAGAACAGGCAGGAAGCCGAGCGAGGTGGGCGCTGCACAAACCGCAGCGAGGAGAGAGCCGAGCGCACCGGGGAGCTGCAGCAGCTGGAGGCCGGGGTTTAGCAGCGCCTGCGACGTCTCATCACTCAAACGCGTCTTCCTGTCATGACTGCGCCTGTCTGATGCTTTATCTAGGCCAGGGCTTTCGGGCTGAAGCGCTCGGGGGAATCTCAGCTCGGGCTGCAGAGCCTGGGCGTGTCCCTTTCCTCTGACGAGGTGGCGAACGAGGGGAGTCGAGCTCGGTGTCAGGTGGGAGATTTCTGGGGTGCAAGGCTGGGGGAGCTGGGGGGATTGGCTGGTGCCTTTCTCTGAGTGAGTCGTGAGGGGCTCTGGGAGCATTCACGCAATCCAGCCGGGTGTGGGGGCGCCACGTGCTGACGGCTGAGTGATCGCAGCGCCTGGAGGGGTTTGCTGCATGTCACCGGCCTTGAATTGTGAGACACTGGAGAGTTAGCGGTACCCCAGTGCCAGGCTGCACCCCGGGGATCCCATCGGGGGGTGGGTATGGGTGCTGTTATACAGGGCAGGCTGGAGGATAGGGGGTGCAGTGGGGCTATAGGGGTCAGGCTAGGAGGGTTATGGGGTGCAGTGTTACATTGTGGGGCAGGCTGTGTGGTCATGGGATTGGTGAGGGGTTTGTGGGATGCAGCGGTATGTGGGGCAGGCTGGAGATACAAGGAGGTTGAGGTGTAATGTGGGGGTCACCCCCCCTCACCAATGAAGAAGATGATCTTGCTGTCATTACTCCGCTCATAGACGGCATCGATCGCCCCCAAATCCGGGGGGAGCCCCATCCAGAAGCGTTGCGTCTGCGCTGGCTCCAGGGAAACCAGGTTACGGGCCGGCTGCATCCTCCAGAAATGCTTCTCTGTCAGAGAGGGGGGGAGCCAGACATTGGGGGGGCAGAAATGACCCCCCCACACACTGCCCAAAGGGCTCCGAAAGTGGCGTTAGCCTATGGAACTCCACGCTACATGAATTTGGACATTCAAGTGAACGTAGCCTGTGGGACACCCCTCCAGAGCAACCTCCCATTGCAGGCGGCGTAGAGGGGCTGTTATCCTGCCAGACTCTCCGCTCCCCAAGCCTCCTCCAAGAAACCGCGCCCCCCCTGCCCCCGCTCCCCTGGGGCTGCGGAGAAATTGGGTTAATCTGCGGCACTTCCCCCCACAGGAAATGTACAATGAGCTGCAAACATGATGTTAACCACAAGTTTGCAACGACTCTTCATTTCTTGCCACCGGAAGTTGGACTGTGACCAACAAAAAAAAACCCCCACCAGTAACTTGCCAAACTCTCCACCACAAGAAATGTGCCCTAATTAAGCGGTGCAAAGCCGGTGCTGCTAACTAAGAGATCAGCTTGACAGCTGCCCAGAAACCAGTGCTGCCGGTGGGAATTCGAGCCACATCAAATGACAGGGAGCTTGCTTGCCAACCGTGCACCGTTAGCCGGTGGGACTCCCTGCCTCAGGAAATCACAGCAAGATTGCTGCAAAAAGGGGTTGTTACCCAATGGGACTCCACGCTACATGGGAGTATAAGGAGCTTGAACTGACTCCCATGATGCCCCTCTGAGAGGAGACATGGGGGCGATGGCGTTAACCCGCGGGACTCCCCACCACATGGAATCGGGCTGCGGGGCTGGGGGAAGCGACTCACTCTTGAAGAAGAAAACCTCCCCGCGGATGTTGGCGATGGCGTCGAAATGGGCCTGGCAGCGATCGGGGGCCGGCGGGCGGGGCCTGGGGGGACAGACAGACCAACACGAGTGGGGTGGGCCAGGCGGCCCCGGCAGGCGGGGGGGAGGAGGCTCAGTGCAGGGGGGAGCGATGGGGCAGGCGGGGGGGGAGAAGGGCCGTGGGGCCAGGGAGCCGATACTCACTGCTGGGTGGGTCTGTGGGGCGGCAGGTCGGGGATGCGGGGCTGGGTGGGGATGGGCCGCGCCGGCGAGTCCTCCCCCGGGTGCAGCTGCCTCCTCCCTGGAGCAGAAGAAAGGAGTGAGCGAGCGAAGGGCCAAACGAAGGGGAAGGATTAACGAGGCGCTCGCTGCCGGCTGGAGGGGGGAGGCCGGGGGGGCCGGGGAGGCCGGGGGGGAAGGAGGGACGAGAGGGGGGGCCGGGGGGGCGGCTGCTCACCGTACAGGGTCTGGATGCCCAGGGCGTCGTCGGGGGGCAGCTGGTAGAGGTGGGGCAGCCCCACGGGGCCCTGGTAATAGGGCATCATGATGGACCCCTTGGTGGAGGAGTGGGCCAGGCCCAGGGCGTGACCGAACTCGTGAACCGCCACGGCGAAGAGATCGGTGCCGCCACCTGGGGGGAGGGGAGCGGTGAGACGCTGCGGCCCCCCCACCCCCGGCCGCAGCCCGCCCCACGGCGCCCCCTGCTGCCCCCCCACGCTGCCCGCCCCACGACGCCCCCTGCTGCCCCCCCATGCTGCCTGCCCCACGGCGCCCCCTGCTGCCCCCCCACGCTGCCTGCCCCATGGCGCCCCCTGCTGCCCCCCCTCCCCCGGCCGCTGCCTGCCCCACGGCGCCCCCTGCTGCCCCCCTCCCCCGGCCGCTGCCTGCCCCACGGCGCCCCCTGCTGCCCCCCACGCTGCTACCCACCCCGCGGCGCCCCCTGCTGCTACCCACCCCACGGCGCCCCCTGCTGCATCCCTGCTGCTACCCGCCCCACGGCGCCCCCTGCTGCACCCCACTCCCTATGCGCTGCTACCCGCCCCACAGCGCCCCCTGCTGCTACCCGCCCCACGGCGCCCCCTGCTGCACCCCACTCCCTATGCGCTGCTACCCGCCCCACAGCGCCCCCTGCTGCTACCCGCCCCGCGGCGCCCCCTGCTGCCCCCCCGGCCGCTGCCTGCCCCACGGCGCCCCCTGCTGCACCCCACTCCCCACGGCGCCCCTTGCTGCCCCCTGCTGCTACCCGCCCCACGGCGCCCCCTGCTGCCCCCCACGCTGCTACCAGCCCCACGGCGCCCCCTGCTGCTACCCGCCCCACAGCGCCCCCTGCTGCCCCCACTGCCCTCCATACCACTACCCGCCCCATGGCACCACCAGCTGCCCTGCCCACACTGCTACCCACCCCACGGTGCCCCTGCTTCCCCCCAACACCACGGGGGGCGCCGTGGGGTGGGTAGTGGGGTGGGGGGCACTGGGGAGAAGCAGGGGGCACTGTGCGGTGGGTAGCTTCTCCCCACTGCCCCCCACACCACTACCCACCCCATAGCACCCCTTGCTGCCCCACTGCCCTCCAGGCTGCTCCCCACCCCACGGCGCCCCCGCCAATCCCCCCCTCCCCGCTGACCCTGCTGCGTGGCCTGGGGGTCGTAGATCCAGGTCTCCTCGTCGTCGAAGTGGGTGTCCCCGGAGATGGGGTGCTCCCCGGGGAAGAAGGCGTGGGCCAGGGTGCTGCCCGGCCCGTCGAAGGGGTACCCGTCCTCGTGGAAGGAGCGGCTGAACTGCACCAGGATGTCGGCGCCGGCGCCGGGCGCCTCGCGGAAGCTCAGGGCCGAGGCGTTGGCCCAGGCCTGCAGGGCGTAGAAAAGCAGCGTGCGGACGTGGTCCCGGGGCAGGCCGGACGCCTGGGGGTAGGAGCGGACGCTGCCGGGAAAGGAGGGAGTGAGGAACCGGGGGGGGGGGGGAGAAGACGAGACGGAGGCGAAGGAGAAAACGGGACCGGAGAGGAGAAAACCGAGAAAAGAACCCAGGCGTCCGGCGCTCACCTCCAGGTCAGCTCCTTGACGGGCCAGACGCTGCCGCTGTGGGCGTAACGCTTCCGCCGGCGCATCAGCTCCGAGGTGCCGATGATGTCGGGGAGGGAGCAGCGCGGCTGGTCCATCATCGCCAGGGTCCTGTCGTCTGCAGAGAGTGCGGGGATAGAACCCAGGCGTCCGGGCTCCCAACTCCCCCCCCCACTCTCACCACTAGCCCCCACTCCCCTCCCAGGGCTGGAGATAGAACCCAGGAGTCCTGGCTCCCAGCCCCCGCTGCTCTAACCACTAGCCCCCACTCCCCTCCCAGGGCTGGAGATAGAACCCAGGAGTCCTGGCTCCCAGCCCCCCCTGCTGTAACCCCCAGCCCCCACTCCCCTCCCAGAGCCGGGGAGAAAACCCAGGAGTCCTGGCTCCCAGCCCCCACTGCTCTAACCCACCAGCCCCCACTCCCCTCCCAGAGCCGGGGAGCAAACCCAGGAGTCCTGGCTCCCAGCCCCCGCTGCTCTAACCACCAGCCCCCACTCCCCTCCCAGAGCTGGGGAGAGAACCCAGGGGTCCTGGCTCCCAGCACCCCTGCTCTCACCCACCAGCCCCCACTCCCCTCCTTGACCCAGAAAGAGAACCCAGGCGTCCTGGCTCCCAGCCCCCCCTGCTCTAACCCACTAGACCTCACTCCCATCCCAGAGCTGGGGAGAGAACCCAGGCGTCCTGCCACACCTACCCAGAATCCCCGTCTCCTGCAGTCCCGCGAATTTCTGCATCATTCTGACGGCATCGTGCAGCCCTTCCTCGGTCTGGAGTCGGGCCTGCATGGGGTCTGGGGGGGGCAGGTACCCGTAGCGGGTCAGCCAGTCCTGGGGGGGGGCGGGGGGGATAGCAGGGAAAGGGTTAAAAGGCTGAGAGAAGGGGGCAGTTCCCGGCTACTCCAGTCCTGGCCTCGCCCAGCAGGGGGCGCTGTGGGGAGGGGGAGGGGCGCTGTGGGGAGGGGGAGGGGCGCGGTGGGGGGGGCTCTCGCTCCCTGCCCCCCCCCCCCCCCGTTCGGTCGTGGGCTCAGAGCTCCCATTGTTCAGGCAGAGCAGAGCGAAGATCAAACAGACGCCCCCAGGGGTTCCCTGCCCCCCCCTTGCTGCTGGATGGGGGGCGGGGAAAGGCACCGGGGGATGGGACCGAGTGGATCCCTTCCCGGGGAGAAGGAGAACTCAGGAATCCAGGAGCTGGGCAGATCCCCCCCCAAAAACTGACCCAAGCGGGTCCCTCGCACCCGGAGCTGGGATCTGACAGCTGAGAGTCGATGGATCCTTCCCACCACAGACCGACCGATCCACCCGCTGGCGGCTGAGGGAGCTCGAATCCACCGGATCCCTCCCAAGGCACAAACAACGTGGGAGCCCAGTCGATCCTTTCCGCGGTGGGCGAAGGCGGGATCGAGTGGGTCGCCCGCACGCCCAAGGCAGACCTGGGATCGGGGGGTTGTGGGATCCAGTTGATCCCAGCCACGGGAGTCAGGGGGCAACGTGACCCGATGGAGGTGAGCGGGATCTTGTCGATTCTCCCCACTGGGGTCTGGGACCCACTGGGGCTTTCCCAAGGGGGTGGCGTCTGGGGTACAGGATCAAGTGGATCTTCCCTACAGAGCCAGGCAATAAGTGATGGGATCCAGTTGATCCTGCCCATGATACAGATCAGATCGAGTCGATCCCCTTGACCATTTGGACACGGAGGGGATCCCTCACATGGTGGGATCTAGGAGATCCCCACAAGAGCCAAAAAAGCAGCCACCCAGCAGATCACATAGGGCAGCAAATAAACATGGGACCCAGCAGATCCCTCTGCAGAGGCAGGTGGCAGCAGGATCTACTGGGATCTACCCACAGCTGTGGGATCCAGTCGGTCCTTTCCCAGGTGAGTGGCAGAAGCAGACTGGATCCCGAGGGGGGTGCAGCTGCTAGGAGCGAGTCACTCCCCGGGCAGGGTCGTGGATTGGATCCCGGGGGATCTGGGATCCAGTGAGTCTCTCCTGGGGTGGGGGAAGGGAGAGGAAGCAGCCAGGAGTTAATGGGTTTCTCGCCTGCACTCGCCTGCGGTGAGGAGTGACTCGAAACGCGGGTCGATTCCCAGCCCAGAGCAGCTGGCAGAGACAGGGGCTCCTCTCCTCCACCTACTGCCCTCCAGAGAACCCAGGCGTCCGGGCTCCCCTCCTCCACCTACTGCCCTCCAGAGAACCCAGGCGTCCGGGCTCCCCTCCTCCACCCTACTGCCCTCCAGAGAACCCAGGCGTCCGGGCTCCCCTCCTCCACCTACTGCCCTCCAGAGAACCCAGGCGTCCGGGCTCCCCTCCTCCACCCTACTGCCCTCCAGAGAACCCAGGTGTCCGGGCTCCCCTCCTCCACCTACTGCCCTCCCAGGGGACCCAGGAGTCCTGGCTCCCAGCCTCCCCTGCTCTAACCCACCAGCCCCCACTCCCCTCCCAGAGCCGGGGAGAGAACCCAGGAGTCCTGGCTCCCAGCCCCCCTGCTCTAACCCACCAGCCCCCACTCCCCTCCCCGAGCCGGGGAGAGAACCCAGGAGTCCTGGCTCCCAGCCTCCCCTGCTCTAACCCACCAGCCCCCACTCCCCTCCCAGAGCCGGGGAGAGAACCCAGGAGTCCTGGCTCCCAGCCCCCCTGCTCTAACCCACCAGCCCCCACTCCCCTCCCAGAGCCGGGGAGAGAACCCAGGAGTCCTGGCTCCCAGCCCCAACCCACTAGAGCCCCCGCGCCAGGGAGAGAACCCAGGCGTCCGGGCACTCACCACGCCCTTGCTGAGGCGCTGGGTGCTGGGCCGGCCGGCCGGGCTGTGGGGCAGGCAGAGCAGGGTCCCGAGCCCGAGCCACAGGGCCGGGAGCCGCAGCATCGCGGGGCGAGGGGGGGTCGCTCCACCCCAGGGGCGCTGAGGATCTGATGCTGCCCGGCCAGCTCGTCTGCCCTATACAGCAGCCCCCCCACCCGCCCCCTTCCTGTCTGGCTCCGCCCCGTCGCAGCCCCAGCCCGCATCGATCCACACGCAGGAGCCGGACGCCTGGGTTCTCTCTCGGCTCTGGGAGGGGGGAGGGGGCTGGGAGCCAGGACTCCTGGGTTCTCTCAGCTCTGGGAGGGGAGTGGGGGCTGGTGGGTTAGAGCAGAGGGGGCTGGGAGCCAGGACTCCTGGGTTCTCTCCCGGCTCTGGGAGGGGAGTGGGGGCTGGTGGGTCAGAGGAGGGGGGGCTGGGAGCCAGGACTCCTGGGTTCTCTCCAAGCTCCCCCCAGGCTCAGGGTTGGGGAATTCGGTCAGCAGGTCGCAGAGCCGGGGGGTGGGGGGGTCTGTTTCTCTCTCAGATCCAGACCCCAATTAGTCGCTCTGCCCCCCTGGAGGAAACCCCCCCTCACCTGCTGCTTTGATCCCCCCCCCAGCCGCCCGCATCCTCCCTCCTTCCCCACTAATCTCCCTCTATTTCCTCCCGTCACACCCGGCTGCCCCCCACCAGCACCCGGCAGGCGGGGTTCCCATGGGGGGACCCACACACCATGTCCTTAAAAGGGCCAGGTGCCCCCTCTGCTGCACCAGACCTCCCCCACACTCCAGCCCCCCCAAATACCCCTGCCCCCTAGATCTGCCACCAGCCCCCAGCTCCCCCCAAATACCCCCGCCCCCTAGATCTGTCCCCAGCCCCCTCAAATACTCCCACCCCAGATCTGCCACCAGCCCCCCAGCTCCCCCCAAATCCCTCCCAGCCCCCCGGATCCATCCCCACCCCCTGCCCCACCGCCGGGGGACCCGACCCTAAGGACGGCAGAGCCAGCGGAGGGGGGAGGGGAGCCCCTGGCTGTCTCTGCCCCCCCCCCATCCAGCCCCTTCTGCCAGGAAATTAACCCCGGGCCGGGCAGATCAAAGGCAGGGACCCCTCCCCCCCCTCTGCCATCCAGCTCCTTCCTCCTCCCCACAGCCCCGGGGGCCGGAGACCACCAGACTGTGTCCAGCGCCGGGCGAGGGGCCCCGTGTGCCCAGCCCCCCCCCCCAGAGCCAGCCGCATCCCAGCGCCAGGAGAGGGGCCCCGTGTGCCCAGCCCCCCCCCCAGAGCCAGCCGCATCCCAGCGCCGGGCGAGGGGCCCCGTGTGCCCAGCCCCCCCCAGAGCCAGCCGCATCCCAGCGCCAGGAGAGGGGTCCCCGTGTGCCCAGCCCCCCCCCCCCCAGAGCCAGCCACATGCCAGTGCCGGGCGAGGGGCCCCGTGTGCCCAGCCCCCCCCAGAGCCAGCCGCATCCCAGCGCCAGGAGAGGGGTCCCCATGTGCCCAGCCCCCCCAGAGCCAGCCACATGCCAGTGCCGGGCGAGGGGCCCCGTGGGCCCGGCCCCCCCCCCCAGAGCCAGCCGCATCCCCGTGCCGGGCGAGGGGCCCCGTGTGCCCAGGCCCCCCCCAGAGCCAGCCGCATCCCAGCGCCGGGCGAGGGGCCCCGTGTGCCCAGCCCCCCCAGAGCCAGCCGCATCCCAGTGCCGGGCGCGGGGCCCCGTGTGCCCAGCCCCCCCCAGAGCCAGCCGCATCCCAGCGCCGGGCGAGGGGCCCCGTGTGCCCAGCCCCCCCAGAGCCAGCCGCATCCCAGCGCCGGGCGAGGGGCCCCGTGTGCCCAGCCCCCCCAGAGCCAGCCGCATCCCAGCGCCGAGCGAGGGGCCCCGTGTGCCCAGCCCCCCCCGAGCCAGCCGCATCCCAGCGCCGGGCGAGGGGCCCCGTGTGCCCAGCCCCCACCCAGAGCCAGCCGCATCCCAGCGCCGGGTGAGGGGTCCCCGTGTGCCCAGCCCCCCCCAGAGCCAGCCGCATGCCAGGGCCGGGCGAGGGGCCCCGTGTGCCCCGCCCCCCCCAGAGCCAGCCGCATCCCAGCGCCGGGCGAGGGGCCCCGTGTGCCCAGCCCCCCCCAGAGCCAGCCGCATCCCAGCGCCGGGCGAGGGGCCCCGTGTGCCCAGCCCCCCCAGAGCCAGCCACATGCCAGTGCCGGGCGAGGGGCCCCGTGTGCCCGGCCCCCCCCCCCCGACCCAGCCGCATCCCAGTGCCGGGCGAGGGGCCCCGTGTGCCCAGCCCCCCCCATCGCCAGCCGCATCCCAGCGCCGGGCGAGGGTCCCCGTGTGCCCAGCCCCCCCCAGAGCCAGCCACATGCCAGTGCCGGGGGTGGGGCCCCGTGTGCCCAGCCCCCCCCCCAGAGCCAGCCGCATCCCAGTGCCAGGCGAGGGGCCCCGTGTGCCCAGCCCCCCCCCAGAGCCAGCCGCATCCCAGCGCCGGGCGCGGGGCCCCGTGTGCCCAGCCCCCCCCCAGAGCCAGCCGCTTCCCAGTGCCAGGCGAGGGGCCCCGTGTGCCCAGCCCCTCCCGAGCCAGCCGCATCCCAGCGCCGGGCGAGGGGCCCCGTGTGCCCAGCCCCCCCCCAGAGCCAGCCGCATCCCAGCGCCGGGAGTGGGGCCCCGTGTGCCCCCCCCCCCCCCCCGAGCCAGCTGCATCCCAGCGCAGGGTGAGGGGCCCCGTGTGCCCAGCCCCCCCCCAGAGCCAGCCGCATCCCAGCGCCGGGCGAGGGGCCCTGTGTGCCCAGCCCCCCCCAGAGCCAGCCGCATCCCAGTGCCGGGTGAGGGGTCCCCATGTGCCCAGCCCCCCCCCAGAGCCAGCTGCATCCCAGCACCGGGTGAGGGGCCCCGTGTGCCCAGCCCCCCCAGAGCCAGCCGCATCCCAGCGCCGGGCGAGGGGGCCCTTGAGCCCAGCCCCCCCCAGAGCCAGCCGCATCCCAGCGCGGGGTGAGGGGTCCCATGAGCCCAGCCCCCCCCCGAGCCAGCCGCATCCCAGCGCCGGGAGAGGGGCCCCGTGTGCCCAGCCCCCCCGCCCCCGAGCCAGCCGCATCCCAGCGCCGGGAGAGGGGTCCCATGAACCCATCCCCTGCCCCAGCCCGATCCCCCTTCTCCAGCCCCGGGCCCCCATCCCCAGCGAGTTGGGAGGAAGGTTTCCCCGAGTCACAAGACTGGAGGCTGCTGGGAGCTCAGGGCCGGCGGCTCCAAAGTGATTCCTGGGGATAAAAATACCCCAGCCCCAGGCTGCTGGGAACAAGGGAAAGGGAACGAGACCAACCCCCCCTAACACCGCCCCTGCCACTACACCCCCTTCCCCTGCCAGAACTGGGAGAGAACCCAGGAGTCCTGGCTCCCAGCCCCCCTGCCCTAACCCACCAGCCCCCCCTCCCCTCCCAGAGCCGGGAGAGAACCCAGGAGTCCTGGCTCCCAGCCCCCCCTGCTCTAACCCACCAGCCCCCCCTCCCCTCCCAGAGCCGGGAGAGAACCCAGGAGTCCTGGCTCCCAGCCCCCCCTGCTCTAACCCACCAGCCCCCCCTCCCCTCCGAGAGCCGGAGAGAACCCAGGAGTCCTGGCCCCTCCTGCTCTAACCACTAGACCCCACTCCCCTCCCAGCGCCGGGGTTGCAGCGTGAAGCTGTTTCTGCGGGTTTGCGGCTGGGCCTGTCTCGGGTTTGCCCAACAGCCGCTTTCGGCAACACCGGGAGAACAACAGGATGTGGGAGCTGCGCTAGTTACCCCATCGCCCCCAACGCCCGGGGGGCCGGGGGGAGGTGAGTGTGGCTGCGGGGGCAGGGAGTGTGTGGGTGGGGGAGGGGTATACAGGTGGGGGAGGGGTGTGCTGGTGGGGGAGGGGTATTGGGGAGGGGTATGAGGAGGGGGAGGGGTGCCTGGGTGGGGGAGGGGTATCGGGGAGGGGTACGAGGAGGGGGAGGGGTGCATGGGTGGGGGAGGGTTTTGAGGAGGGGGAGGGGTGCCTGGGTGGGGGAGGGTATCAGGGGAGGGGTACAAGGAGGGGGAGGGGTGCCTGTGTGGGGGAGGGGAATCTGGGAGGGGCAAGAGCAGGGTGAGGGGTGCATGGGTGGGGGAGGGGTATCAGGGGAGGGGTACGAGGAGGGGGAGGGGTGCGTTGGTGGGGGAGGGGTTTGAGGAGGGGGAGGGGTGCATTGGTGGGGGAGGGGTATGAGGAGGGGGAGGGGTGCCTGGGTGGGGGAGGGGTCTCGGGGAGGGGCATGAGGAGGGGGAGGGGTGCATGGGTGGGGGAGGGGTATCAGGGGAGGGGTACGAGGAGGGGGAGGGGTGCGTTGGTGGGGGAGGGGTTTGAGGAGGGGGAGGGGTGCATTGGTGGGGGAGGGGTATGAGGAGGGGGAGGGGTGCCTGGGTGGGGGAGGGGTATCGGGGGAGGGGCATGAGCCGGGTGACACCGTCGGGACGGGTTGGGGCTCAGGGCCCGTCCCCTTCGGCCCCAGGACAGCGCCGGGCGGCTCGGGGTCCCCCCCCCGCCGGCTCCCATCGATCGCTCCCCTAATGCAGCCGCTTCCCGGACGCGGCCGGCGGGCGCCCGGGGACCCACTAATGGATGGGGGATGGGCTGGCAGCTGGCAGGCCCGTGGGGCGGGGGAGGGGGCTGAGGCAGGTCGGGGACTGGTGGGGAGGTGGGGGGCTGGGGGCCGTGTTGGGGGGCCTGGCCGAGCGCTCGGGGGGCCTGTGGGTTGGTCGGGGATTTGTGGGGGCTGGGAGCAGGTCTCTGGGGGGATTGGGGCTGTGGGTTTCAGGAAGGGGGCAGGGCTGGTGGAGGGGTGGAAGGAGGGAAGGAGGGAAGGGGGCAGGGCGGTGGAGGGGTGGAAGGAGGGAGGGGGGCAGGGCCGGTGGAGGGGTGGAAGGAGGAAAGGAGGGAAGGAGGGATGGGAGCAGGGCTGGTGGAGGAGGGGAGGAAGGAGGAGCTAATACAGCATCTGTGGGGTAAGTGACTGTCTGTAGTGTGTGTTTGTTTGTGTTTGGGGGTTACTTGCTGTGTGCTGAGCTTGTGTTTGTCAGTCTGTTTGGTTGTTTGGTTGTTTGAGGGACCGTGTGCTCTGGCTGGCAGTTGGAGGCAGGTTTGAAAGCTCGAAGCCTCTGGTAATTGGCTGAGCCTTAATCAGTGGGCGGGGCATTCACTCAGGCCAGGCCAGGGCTTTATAAAGCCGCGCACAAGCGACCAGGGAGCTTTGCGAACAGGGGCTGCTAACAGGGAGTTTCGCAAGGGAGTTTCGCAAGGGAGTTTCGCAAGGGAGTTTCGCAAGGGAGTTTGGCAGGGAAGTGGGAAGGGAGTGGGAGCCCCTCGCCAGCCCTAACCCCTTCCCCGTGGCCCCCCCCTAAAACCTATAAACCGAACCACATTTCAAAACTACTTTCCGTAAACCACCCTTTCACTAACTAGGAGACAATGCAGGCAGAAGCCCAGCAGCAGGGTGGGGGCTATCCAGTTTATTGCACTGACTGTCGCATGTATGATTACCTGCCCTGTGGGCGGGTGGCGTATGTGTGCAGTCGATGCAAGGAGCTCCTGACCCTCAGAGACCATGTACGGACTTTGGAGGCCAGGGTGGCGGAACTGGAGGAGCTGAGAGAGGCAGAGAGGTATGTTGATGAGGCTTTCCGGGACACTGTAGAATTGTCCCACCTCCGCTTAGACAGCTCCTGTGCTGTTGAGGAGGAAGAAGGGCCCAGGGAAGTAGAGCAGTCAATGGGAGCAGAGGGAAACCTTCCCGTAGTTGGGACCCTCCTTCCAGATGGTGCTGGGGTTGCCTCTCGCACTGAGGTTACCTCTCCGGGGGAGGGAACTCCAGTTTCTAGGAAAAGGCAGGTGTTAGTAATGGGAGATTCGATTATTAGAAATGTAGATAGCTGGGTCTGTGATGACCGGGAGAACCGTATGGTGACTTGCCTGCCTGGTGCGAAGGTTGCGGATCTCTCGAGGCATCTAGATAGACTTATGTGTAGTGCTGGGGAGGAGCCGGTGGTCGTGGTACATGTAGGTACCAATGACATAGGGAAGGGTAGGAGAGATGTCCTGGAAGCCAAATTTAGGCTGCTAGGGAAGAGACTGAAATCCAGGACCTCTATGGTGGCATTCTCAGAAATGCTACCAGTTCCACGCGCAGGGCCAGGTAGGCAGGCAGAGCTTCAGAGTCTCAATGCGTGGATGAGACGATGGTGTAGAGAGGAGGGGTTCACGTTCATTAGGAACTGGGGAAACTTCTGGGATGGGAGGAGCCTATACAGGAGAGATGGGCTCCACCTAAACCAAAGTGGAACCAGACTGCTGGCACTAAACATTAAAAAGGTTGTAGAGCAGTTTTTAAACTAGGAGATGGGGGAAAGCCGACTGCTGCAGAGGTGCGTGTGGATCGGACACAGACTTCTCTTAGGGGAGAGTCTGATGATAGAGAATCTCCAGGTTATAGTCAGGAGCAGAGGAATGAGAAGTATAATGTAAGGGCCGGATCAGATGACAAACAGTCACATAAAAAAGAATCTGGCACATCAGAAAAAGGCAGGCTAATAAACAGGGACAAGTTTTTAAAGTGCTTGTACACAAATGCCAGAAGTCTAAATAATAAGATGGGTGAACTAGAGTGCCTTGTGATAAAGGAGGATATAGATATAATAGGCATCACAGAAACCTGGTGGACTGAGACCAATCAATGGGACACAATCATTCCGGGGTACAAAATATATCGGAAGGACAGAACCGGCCATGCAGGGGGAGGAGTGGCACTATATGTTAAAGAAAGTGTAGATTCAAATGAAGTAAAAATCTTAAGCGAATCCACAGGTTCCATAGAGTCTCTCTGGATAGAAATTTCATGCTCTAGTAAAAATATAACAGTAGGGATCTATTATCGACCACCTGACCAGGACAGTAATAGTGATGATGAAATGCTAAGGGAAATTAGAGAGGCTATCAAAATTAAGAACCCAATAATAGTGGGGGATTTCAATTATCCCCATATTGACTGGGAACATTTCACTTCAGGACGAAATGCAGAGATAAAATTTCTCGATACTTTAAATGACTGCTTCATGGAGCAGCTGGTACGGGAACCCACAAGGGGAGAGGCGACTCTAGATTTAATCCTGAGTGGAGCGCAGGAGCTGGTCCAAGAGGTAACTATAGCAGGACCGCTTGGAAATAGTGACCATAATACAATAGCATTCAACATCCCTGTGGTGGGAAGAACATCTCAACTGCCCAACACTGTGGCCTTTAATTTCAAAAGGGGGAACTATACAAAAATGAGGGGGTTAGTTAGACAAAAGTTAAAAGGTACAGTGACTAAAGTGAAATCCCTGCAAGTTGCGTGGGCCCTTTTTAAAGACACCATAATAGAGGCCCAACTTCAATGTATACCCCAAATTAAGAAAAACAGTAAAAGAACTAAAAAAGAGCCACCGTGGCTTAACAACCATGTAAAAGAAGCAGTGAGAGATAAAAAGACTTCCTTTAAAAAGTGGAAGTCAAATCCCAGTGAGGCAAATAGAAAGGAGCACAAACACTGCCAACTTAAGTGCAAGAGTGTAATAAGAAAAGCCAAAGAGGAGTTTGAAGAACGGCTAGCCATAAACTCCAAAGGTAATAACAAAATGTTTTTTAAGTACATCAGAAGCAGGAAGCCTGCTAAACAACCAGTGGGGCCCCTTGACGATGAAAATACAAAAGGAGCGCTTAAAGATGATAAAGTCATTGCGGAGAAACTAAATGGATTCTTTGCTTCAGTCTTCACGGCTGAGGATGTTAGGGAGATTCCCAGACCTGAGCTGGCTTTTGTAGGTGACAAATCTGAGGAACTGTCACAGATTGAAGTGTCACTAGAGGAGGTTTTGGAATTAATTGATAAACTCAACATTAACAAGTCACCGGGACCAGATGGCATTCACCCAAGAGTTCTGAAAGAACTCAAATGTGAAGTTGCGGAACTATTAACCAAGGTTTGTAACCTGTCCTTTAAATCGGCTTCGGTACCCAATGACTGGAAGTTAGCTAATGTAACGCCAATATTTAAAAAGGGCTCTAGGGGTGATCCTGGCAATTACAGACCGGTAAGTCTAACGTCGGTACCGGGCAAATTAGTTGAAACAATAGTAAAGAATAAAATTGTCAGACACATAGAAAAACATAAACTCTTGAGCAATAGTCAACATGGTTTCTGTAAAGGGAAATCGTGTCTTACTAATCTATTAGAGTTCTTTGAAGGGGTCAACAAACATGTGGACAAGGGGGATCCGGTGGACATAGTGTACTTAGATTTCCAGAAAGCCTTTGACAAGGTCCCTCACCAAAGGCTCTTACGTAAATTAAGCTGTCATGGGATAAAAGGAAAGGTCCTTTCATGGATTGAGAACTGGTTAAAGGACAGGGAACAAAGGGTAGGAATTAATGGTAAATTCTCAGAATGGAGAGGGGTAACTAGTGGTGTTCCCCAAGGGTCAGTCCTAGGACCAATCCTATTCAATTTATTCATAAATGATCTGGAGAAAGGGGTAAACAGTGAGGTGGCAAAGTTTGCAGATGACACTAAACTACTCAAGATAGTTAAGACCAAAGCAGATTGTGAAGAACTTCAAAAAGATCTCACAAAACTAAGTGATTGGGCAACAAAATGGCAAATGAAATTTAATGTGGATAAATGTAAAGTAATGCACATTGGAAAAAATAACCCCAACTATACATACAACATGATGGGGGCTAATTTAGCTACAACGAGTCAGGAAAAAGATCTTGGCGTTATCGTGGATAGTTCTCTGAAGATGTCCACGCAGTGTGCAGAGGTGGTCAAAAAAGCAAACAGGATGTTAGGAATCATTAAAAAGGGGATAGAGAATAAGACTGAGAATATATTATTGCCCTTATATAAATCCATGGTACGCCCACATCTCGAATACTGTGTACAGATGTGGTCTCCTCACCTCAAAAAAGATATTCTAGCACTAGAAAAGGTTCAGAAAAGAGCAACTAAAATGATTAGGGGTTTAGAGAGGGTCCCATATGAGGAAAGATTAAAGAGGCTAGGACTCTTCAGTTTGGAAAAGAGGAGACTAAGGGGGGACATGATAGAGGTATATAAAATCATGAGTGATGTTGAGAAAGTGGATAAGGAAAAGTTATTTACTTATTCCCATAATACAAGAACTAGGGGTCACCAAATGAAATTAATAGGCAGCAGGTTTAAAACAAATAAAAGGAAGTTCTTCTTCACGCAGCGCACAGTCAACTTGTGGAACTCCTTACCTGAGGAGGTTGTGAAGGCTAGGACTATAACAATGTTTAAAAGGGGACTGGATAAATTCATGGTGGCTAAGTCCATAAATGGCTATTAGCCAGGATGGGTAAGGAATGGTGTCCCTAGCCTCTGTTCGTCAGAGGATGGAGATGGATGGCAGGAGAGAGATCACTTGATCATTGCCTGTTAGGTTCACTCCCTCAGGGGCACCTGGCATTGGCCACTGTCGGTAGACAGATACTGGGCTAGATGGACCTTTGGTCTGACCCGGTACGGCCTTTCTTATGTTCTTATGTTCTTATGAGGGATGGAGGCAGGGCCGGTGGAGGGGTGGAAGGAGGGAGGGGAGCAGGGCTGGTGGAGGAGGAAGGAGGGAATGGGGCAGGTCTGGTGGAGGAGGGGAGGAAGGAGGGATGGAGGGAAGGAGGGAGGGGAGCAGGGCTGGTGGAGGAGGAAGGAGGGAATGGGGCAGGTCTGGTGGAGGAGGGGAGGAAGGAGGGATGGAGGGAAGGAGGGATGGGAGCAGGGCTGGTGGAGGAGGAAGGAGGGAAGGAGGCAGGGCCGGTGGAGGGGTGTGTCACGGAGTCCCCGGGTGATGCTCTGGAGCTGCTCCCCACAAGCCAGGCAGGACTCTGGGAGCCTCCTCTCCCTCGGAGCAGCCTGTCTGCAGGGCAAGAAGCTCACACTGCTTCACCTCCTGGGTCTCTCCTTGGAGCATTCAGCCTCCTCTGCCCCTCCGTGCGCTTCCCCCAGCGAGTCCGCCCAGGCGGGGTCCTGGGGGGCCACAGGGTCCTGCCCCCCCACTGCGCAGTCAGACGTGACTCTCAGCCAGCCAGTAACACAGAGGTTTATTCGATGACAGGAACAGGGGCTAACACAGAGCTTGTAGGTACCGCGAACCGGAAGTTCGAACCCACCCACGTTCCCAGGGATGCCCCAGCATCTCTCCCCTTCCTTGGGGTGAGTTACCCCAGGACAGGCCAGTCTCGCGCCCTCCCTCAGGCCGGGGGTGCTTGGTGGCACTCGCAGGCGCATGTGGGAAGGTTTGTGCAGCCCGGGGCCATTTTCCAGCCCAGTACCCCTGGGGTTCAAGCTGGGACGGGGGCTTCTCCCAGGGCCCTGGGCTGCGATTCGGGCTCTCTTGGTTACGAGCCCCCATCTTGGCCGTGGCCAGCTCTGGGCTTGGGCAGCCGCTCCCCACCTTGTTCCCAGATACACCCCCTCTGCCGCCCCCACCTTGCACGTTCCAGCTGTTACCGTCAGTCCCACCTCCTTGGGGCAGCCCAGCCCCCTCTTCACCTGGGACACCTGTTCCTCGCAGGTCTGGCTAGAGATGCCCATGTCATCAGTGTCTGCCAGGGCCAGGTTCTCCATCCCCCTCAGCTTGTCTAGAATCTCCCCAGGCCTAGGCATGGGGTCGGCATTGGACACCGCGATGGCTTTAAGCTTCCGATGGTCCCCACAGAACCAGATCATCCCGTCTCCCTTGGGGACCAGCCCCGCGGGTGAGGCCCATGGGCTGTTGAACGGCTGGATCCCATCTAAAGCCAGCAGGTCCCTGACCTCTCTCCAGGTTCTGGGCTGCTTCCCCAGGGACTCTGAACGGGGAACCCCTGATGGGGAGATTGGCTCCCACCTCAGGGAAGAGATCCCCCAGGGGGTCTGCCCCCTTCTCCTCCCAATCCTCCCCTTCCAGGTCCAGGGGTCCCCTCACTCTGCTCCCATCCAGCAGCTCGAACGGGAAGAACCCTGTGGATTCCTGGGGCACCCCCAGCTGCCTCCCGATCCCCCCCAGTTCCACTTCCCCTTGGGGAGCCCATTCCCGGCACAGGGATCCCTTCCCCGCAGGACTCTGTCCCTGCAGCCTTCCCCAAGGGGGTTTGCAGCGCTGGGGCCAGCAAGTTCCCCGAGCTTCTCCAAGGAGGGATCCTTCCGCAGCTCGGTCTGGGATCCAGCAGCTGGGGCAGGGGGTGGGACCTGCTCCCTCTCGCTGGCTGGGCCTGGGGTCACAGCCCCCCTGAGCCCTGTCCCTGGTAGCTCCGTCCCTGCTGTGTGATCACTTCCCAGCAGCACGTCTGGACCAGGCAAACCTGGTTGGCAGCCGACCTGCCCTGCCTGGGGGTCCCCCCACTCAGCTGGGGTCTCCACTCCCCCCGTGCTCGGTGCTGCCCTGGCTGTCCCCGTGGGGGCAGGCAGCGAGCTCTCTGCTCTGGTCACAGCCTCAGAGCCAGCGTGAGCCCCTCTCCGGTGTGCAGGGGGGCAGGGAGCATCTCTCCCTCCCGCTCAGCCCCAGGGGGCTGGTTACAAGCAGGCAGGTAGCCCGAGCCCAGCAGCCCCTCCCCCCTGCCAGCCAGGCCATTGGCATTTTCACTGACCATTTCCATCCCAGCCAATTGGTTCCCTGGATCTAAATTCAAACCCTCGGCTGTTACCGGAGCAGGGCCTGGATCCTGTCCCAGAGAGACAGTCACCCCCAACTGGGCCTCCCAGCCGATATCCCGGAGAACCCCAACGACCAGCCAGCCCGACCCCTCCTGGGTCTGCACAGGGATCCGGGCCATAGGCAGGGCGAGGGGCTTCACCCCGGGGACCTTCACCCAGGTCCCACAGCCGCTCAGCATCTGCGGCTGCACCACCCCAGTTCTCTCTGTCCCAGGGTCTCGCCACCCCAGGCGTGTTTCCCCACTGACCCCGGGCAGCCCCCTATGTCTCTCCGCTCCACCATCGCCAGTCCAGGCTGCTGCTGCTTCTCCTGCAGCTTTTCCTCGGGCTCTCGGTCTCTCTCACGGCCTCTCGCTCTCTCGGGCTCTGCTCCCATCCCGTCCGTCTCCGATCCCCTGATGGGGAACCCGAGCGTGAAGACCCTCGTCTGGTTGGGGACCAGGCTCTCGGGGATGCCTGGCTGCTGCTCCAGCTGCTCCCAGATCCTCTTGTAGCCCCATCTGGGTCAGGAATCTGCCCCTCAGAGCGGTCCTTGTCCTCCTCCTCCAGCTGCACGATTAACTGGGCCTGGGTGAACTTCCCCATGCGTAACCCTCTCTGTGTGCACAGGATCACAATGTCCTTCTCAAGGAGATGGTGACAGGCCATCACTGCACCGCTCCCAAGTGGCTCTGGGCTCACAGGCCTGTGTGCTCTTGGCTCCCCCATGGTTTCCAGGAAGACCCCTGGTGTGCCAGCCCCTCTCGTGTCACCACCTCTTTGCCAGGGTCGAGCTGCAGCCTCCTCCGCCCCGGGACTGCTCCTGCAATCCCCAGGGGAACCCTGCTACTGCAAAAGTCCTTCTCTCCCCCAGGGTCGAGCGGCAGCTTCTCCGCCCCGGGACTACTCCCTGCAGCCTTCAGGGGGACCCCGTTACTCCAACCGTCCTTCTCGCTGGTCACACACTCCCAGAGGTTAACCGCCCCCTGAAACCGTCCCTCTCTGAGCCTTCAGCACGCCTGGGCCTCATTATCCCCCCTTTGTTTTACTGCTCCCCAGTCACTTACTGCAAGAAGCGCCATTCACGGGGTGCAGCACATCCCACCGCTACCACCAGTTGTCATGGAGTCCCCGGGCGCTGCTCTGGAACTGCTCCCCCCAAAGCCAGGCAGGACTCTGGGGAGCCTCCTCTCCCTCGGAGCAGCCTGTCTGCAGGGCAAGAAGCTCCCACGGCTTCACCTCCTGGGTCTCTCCTGGGAGCATTCAGCCTCCTCTGCCCCTCCGTGCGCTTCCCACAGCCAGTCCACCCAGGCGGGGTCCTGGGGGGGCCACGGGGTCCTGCCCCCCCACTTCACAGTCAGACGTGACTCTCAGCCAGCCAGTGACACAGAGGTTTATTCGATGACAGGAACAGGGGCTAAAACAGAGCTTGTAGGTACCGCGAACGGGACCCCTCGGCCGGGTCCATTCTGGGGGCAGTGAGCCAGACCCCCACGTCGGCACTTCACTCCTCGTCCCCAGCCAGCGCCAGACTGACACCTCCCAGCCCCTCCTCTCTGCTCAGCTCCTTCCCCGGGCCAGGAGGTCACCTGATCCCTTTGTCTCCCACACCTTCAGCCGGCACCTTTGCAGAGGGGGGGCCCAGGCCATCAGTTGGCAGGAGACAGAGTGCCAGGCATTCAGGTGCACTGGCCCCTTGCTCTGCAGCAATCACACCCCCGATCCCCCCACCTGGATACTTAAGAACTGCAGAGGGGACACTGAGGCACCAACACCGTATTCAGAGACAACATTCGGAACATTCCCAGCTCGTCACAATCATCTCCGATCCGCTGTGGGTGCCAAGAGGGGAAGCTTGAGGGCCAGGGAGCGAGATCCCCAGCCGCTGAGCGGAGCCGCCCTGGACGTGGACATGGGACCGGAACCTCCGGCTTGTTCCTCAAAGCACTTTTGGCCACTACAAGCTCCTCTCCGCTCGTCCCTGAACCTCGAGAACTGAATCCACGTCTCTCTGCACCCGGATCTTTGACCCACCTCGCTCTCGCGCTCTTTTCTTTGTAAATAAATTCTAGTTCGGGGGCAGGACGTGGCGGCCGCGGGTGCTGGGGGAAGGATCGAAGGTCTCTTTGGCCCTGGGCTTGTGGCTGGTCCTTTGGGGTGGGAAGAACCTTTTCTTGTGTATGAGGAGAGAAGATGTTCAGGAACCGTCCTGGCATCTGCCGGGTGTCTGGCCGGGGGCCGGACGCTGGGCACTCCCAGGGAACGGCGCTGCTTGGACTCGGAGGAACCAGGGGGTGACACAGGGGCTGCTTGGGGCTGGCTGGGAAATCTCGGCACTAGAAGATCCACCAGCGGTTGGGGTTTGTCTGCCCCGGGCTGTTTGCAGTTCACCCTCAGCTGGCTCCCACGGGCACCATCCTCACACGGGGCAGGGCCCGAGGAGGAAGGAGGGATGGGGCTGGGCCGGCGGAGGAGGGGCGGACTGAGAGAAGGGGGCAGGGCCGGAGGAGGAAGGAGGGAAGGGGGCAGGGCCGGAGGGGGGGTGGCAGGTGTCGCTCACCTGTGCCGGCCCCTTCGGGGCGGGGGGAGGAATCAGGAAATAAACAGGAACTGAGCCCTGGGCACCTGCTGCTCCGATCCAGAGGGGACAGAACCCAGGAGTCCTGCCCGCCCTCCCCCTTCCTAGGGGGCAGAAACCCGCCCCCTCCCTCTTTGGGCAGGTAGAACCCAGGCGTCCGGCTCCTCCTCCCCCTTCCCCTCGAGGTGCAGAGAACCCAGGTGTCCGGGCCCCCCCTTCCCCCTCGGGGTGCAGAGAACCCAGGCGTCCGGGCCCCTCCATGGCAGCCCCGCCGCCGACGCCCCCCGCGCTGGGCGAGGGGTTCTACCCCTTCCCCACGGAGCGGCGGGGGGGCGCCGGGGACCCCGCCCCCGAGGACCCGGGGACGCTGCTGCAGCGCCGGGAGCAGGACCTGCTGCTGGCCGCCGAGCTGGGCAAGATGCTGCTGGAGCAGAACGAGGAGCTGCGGGGGCGCAGCCAGGCGCTGGCCCGGGACCACGCGGCCGCCCTGGAGGTGAGAGCCCCCCCAACCCACCAGCCCCCACTCCGCTCCCAGAGCCAGGAGAACCCAGGAGTCCGGGCTCCCAGACCCCCCCCCCCCAACCCACCAGCCCCCACTCCGCTCCCAGAGCCGGGATAACCCAGGAGTCCTGGCTCTCAGCCCCCCACCCCTGGTCTAACCCACCAGCCCCCACTCCGCTCCCGGAGCCGGGGAGAGAACCCAGGAGTCCGGGCTCCCAGACCCCCCCCCAACCCCCCAGCCCCCACTCCGCTCCCAGAGCCAGGAGAACCCTGGAGTCCTGGCTCTCAGCCCCCCCCCCCGCTCTAACCCACCAGCCCCCACTCCGCTCCCAGAGCCAGGAGAACCCAGGAGTCCGGTCTCCCAGACCCCCCACCCCCAACCCACCAGCCCCCACTCCCTTCCCAGAGCTGGGGACAGAACCCAGGCGTCCGGGCTCCCAGCCCCACCCCCACCTGGTATCACCACACACTCTCTCTGTCTCGGAGGAGGGGCTGGTCCCTGGGACTTTCTGCCCCACCCATGACTCACCCTCCCACCCTCCCTTGCTCTGTTTCGCTCCCCTGCTCTCGTTCTCCCTCTGTCCCATAATTACCCCCCCTCCCTGTCCGGCTGGGGCCGACGCCCCCGCGGCACCCGGTCCGACTGGTCCAGCCGGCAGCACCACCCAGGGGCGCAGCCGGTACCAGAGCCCGGGGTGACCCCAGACCTGGCCAGCCACCCCCCAGGGCTTGGACTGGCTGGCTCAGGGGGGCAGGGAACGGGGCATGGGGCGGTTCCCCTCTCTTGGGCGCTGGCCCCGATCCGGCCTGGGGGGACTGGCTGGCTCGGGGGGCAGGGAACGGGGCATGGGGCGGTTCCCCTCTCTTGGGCGCTGGCCCCGATCCGGCCTGGGGGGACTGGCTGGCTCAGGGGGGCAGGGAACGGGGCATGGGGCAGTTCCCCTCTCTTGGGCGCTGGCCCCGATCCGGCCTGGGGGGACTGGCTGGCTCGGGGGGGCAGGGAACGGGGCATGGGGCGGTTCCCCTCTCTTGGGCGCTGGACCCGATCCGGCCTGGGGGGACTGGCTGGCTCGGGGGGCAGGGAACGGGGCATGGGGCAGTTCCCCTCTCTTGGGCGCTGGCCCCGATCCGGCCTGGGGGGACTGGCTGGCTCGGGGGGCAGGGAACGGGGCATGGGGCCGTTCCCCTCTCTTGGGCGCTGGCCCCGATCCGGCCTGGGGGGCACTGGCTGGCTCGGGGGGCAGGGAACGGGGCATGGGGCGGTTCCCCTCTCTTGGGCGCTGGCCCCGATCCGGCCTGGGGGGCCGGGCTGGCTCGGGGGGGCAGGGAACGGGGCATGGGGCGGTTCCCCTCTCTTGGGCGCTGGCCCCGATCTGGCCTGGGGGGGGCACTGGTTGGCTCGGGGGGCAGGGAACGGGGCATGGGGCGGTTCCCCTCTCTTGGCCGCTGGCCCCGATCCGGCCTGGGGGGACTGGCTGGCTCGGGGGGGCAGGGAACGGGGCATGGGGCCGTTCCCCTCTCTTGGGCGCTGGCCCCGATCCGGCCTGGGGGGACTGGCTGGCTCGGGGGGCAGGGAATGGGGTATGGGGCTGTTCCCCTCTGGGGCCAGGGGGGTGCCCAGGGCTGGTCTCACCCCACTCCCCCCCCCCCAGAGGCTGGAGCAGGAGAAGTACGAGCTGCGCCGGCGGCTGGAGTCGGGGGTGGCCGAGTGGGAGACGCGGGTGGCGGAGCTGGAGGGGGACCTGGCGGCCCTGCGAGCCCAGCTGGGCCACCAGCGGCTGGAGCAGCAGGACACCAGCCGGGAGAGCTCCCAGGTGGCGCAGGAGCTGTCGGAGCAGAACCAGCGCCTGGCCGAGCAGCTGAGCCAGGTCAGCCCGGACACCTGGGTTCCTTGGGAGGGGAGGGGGGCCTAGTGGTTATGGGGGGGGGCTGGGAGCCAGGACTCCTGGGTTCCTTGGGAGGAGTGGGTAGTACTGGCTGCCCGGACATCCCCTCCGTATCCCATGATCCTATTGGGCTGAAATCCCTTAAGCAGCTCAGGATCGGGGAGGGGGGGGAGGACGTGGGGGGCAGGGGGTGAATTTCCTGAGTGGGCGGGTTTAAAGGGCCAGTGCCGGGTCCCAGGGAGCCCCCCCCCCCGTATCCCTCCCAGCTCGCAATCAGGCAGGTCCCTGATGCTGCGTCCCCGGCTCACTCCCCCCCCGCCCCGTCGTCCATCTGTCCGTCTGTCTGCCCCCCCCCCCAGGCCGTCCAGCTGGAGCAGCGGCTGCAGGACGAGCTGATGGCCTTGCGGGTTGAGAATCGCACCCTGGGGATGAGCAGCGCCGAGCACGCGGCCCGGACCCAGAGCCTGCAGGCCGAGGTGAGATACGCACCCTCCCCTCCAGGGGGTGCCGGCTCTGGTCCCGCCCTGGGGCAGAGTCTGGCTGGCTCAGCGGATGGGGGAGGACCCGGGGCCTCTCCACTCCAGGGGGCGCCGGCTCTGGTCCGGCCCCAGGGCGGGGACTGGCTGGCTCAGGGGGCAGCAGGGAACGGGGCCTCTCCCCTCCAGGGGGCACCGGCTCTGACCCATCTCTCGCTCCCAGAACCTGATGCTGCAGGAGCGGAAGCAGGAGCTGGAGCGTCAGACCTGGCAGCTGCGGGAGGAGACCGAGGCCGTGCAGGGGCTGGTGGAGACGCTGCATGAAAACCTGCTGCAGCTGCGCCGGGAGGTGCACGAGAAGGAGCTGCAGGTACGGCCAGGGGGCGCCGCGCGGCGGGGAGGCTCGGCGGCCCTGGGGGGCTGTATTAACCCTTCGTTCCCCTCGTCCCTCCCCAGGCCCAGCAGCTCCGGGCCGAGGCAGAGGAGCTCCGAGTCTCCAACAGGTGGCTCCAGCGCCGGGTCAGGGAGATGGCGGACGAGATTCGTCTCCACGACTCGGATGCCTCGCTCGCCTCCCTGCAGTCGGAGATTGAGCAGAGCGGCGAGGGGAGCCCGGAGCAGAACGGGGGGCCTGCTAAGGTGAGCGGAAGGGCTCTTGGGGGGGGTCCCCAACATCCTTGTATGGGCTGGGGTACGTTTCCCTCCGTTAAACCGGCACGAGTCTTCTGTTGGGAAACCTAGAACCCACCCTCTTGGTGAGCCTAGCCACTACCCAGAAACCCACCCCAGGCTGAGACACCTAGAACAAACCCAATTTGGGAAACCAAGAACCTCCTCTTTGGGGTGTCTGTGTCACCCAGAACCCAATCATTGTCGAGGAACCTAGAACCCCTCTTGACCAATACACAAAGTACCTAGAACCCCCAAAGTGGATGACGGATGTGGAGCCCTCCCTCTTTGGGGCCATAGAAATTGTCCAGAATTCATCCATCATTGGGGAACCTAGAACCTGCTCCTTTGGGAACCTAGAAATTGCCCCGCTGAGCACTGGACGAGGGGGGGTCCCTGTCTAAACAGCCCCCACGTCGCGCCCCAGAGGTGGCTGCATCTCGGTGCCAAAGCTGCTGCTGTTCTTGTGTTGTGTTAGCCCCTGGCCAGGACCGTCTCTGAGGCTGCCCCTGGGGGGCCGAAGACCCCAGCCCGGGGCTCGGAAGAGGAGGGTGAATATGCTAAACGGGTCTTGGCTCTGACCCGACTGGATCAAGACCTTCTGAGACAGAAAGAGGTGGAGATACAAAACCTCCAGGACCAGGTGAGTGTACGGGGGGTGGGAGGCCATAAGCGGGAGCCCGGGTGGGGGGCGTGGGGGGCTCCCCAGCAGGGGCTGCTCTCCCTGCCCTACCCCCTCTCTCTGCCCCCAGCTGACCCTGCAGCACGTGCAGCTGGGCAGCCTGCGGGGGGAGCTGGCGAGCCAGAGACGCCTCTTCCAGGAGAGCGACCGGGACGAGACCCTCAAACTGGCCGTGGCCGATCGGGACGAAGCCATTATCAAGTGAGACCCCCCTGCCGCCCCTCCCCCAAGCCAGCCAGTCCCCCCCCCCGGGGCCGGATCGGGGCCGGGGCCCCCCAGAGGGGAAAGACCCCCCGTGCCCCGTTCCCCCCGTCCTGCACCATGCACCACTGGGGAAGAGAGACCCCTTGTGTTCACAAGTGGGAACTGCCCCCAAACGGACAGTATCCAGGGTGACAGGGCTGGGGAGGAACGGGGGGGGGGGGGGAGACAGGAATGATGGTGGGGGTGGGAAGTGGGGGAGATGGGGTGAGAGGGGGGCTGATCGGGGAGGGGAGCAGGGGAGACAGGGAAGGAGGGGTCCGGAGCGGGGAGGGGAGCAGGGCAGGCTGGGCTGGAGGGGGTGGGTGATCGGGGGAGGGGGCGGCTGATCAGGGGGAGGGGAGTGGAGGAGATGGGGCTGATTGGGGGGAGGGGAGATGGGGCAGGAAGGGGCTGGAGGGGAGAGGGGAACGGGGCAGGCTGGGCTGGAGGGGGGCTGATCGGGGGGGCAGGGGAGATGAGGCTAGAGGGGGTGGCTGTTGGGGAGGGGAGGGGAGCAGGGCTGGGGGCTGGGTCTGACCCCTGTGGGCCCCCCCACCGCAGGAAGGGCCAGATGGAGATGGAGCTGGCCCAGGTCTCTCTGGAGCGGGACTCCATGAGCCAACAGCTGCTGGCCGCCATCCGCCAGAAGATGGCGCTGTCCCAGGAGCTGGAGGGCTGGCAGGTGGGTAACGACTGGGGGCGGGGCGGGAAGGTCCCCCCCCCCCGCAGGACTCCTGAGTCCCTTTCTTAGCTGGTAGAGGCCCTAAATAGTAGCCTGGACTCCTGGGTTCCTACCTCAGTGGCTAGAATCACCATGACTCCTGGGTCCCGTCCCCGGCGGGTAGAGCCCCCAGCACGGTGACCCGGACTCCTGGGTCCCGTCCCCGGCAGGTAGAGCCCCCAGCACGGAGACCCGGACTCCTGGGTCCCGTCCCCGGCGGGTAGAGCCCCCAGCACGGTGACCCGGTCTCCTGGGTCCCGTCCCCGGCGGGTAGAGCCCCCAGCACGGTGACCCTGAGTCCCATTCCCAGCTGCTACGGTCTCTGGGATTGTGACTCGGACTCCTGGGTCCCCTCCCCAGCCTGTGGCTATGTTCACCTCAGTGCCCCCGTTTCTCCCCCCAGGACGACATGGAGTTCATTATCAAGCAGCAGCTGAAGCTCCAGCGGCAGCAAGAAGGGATCCCCACATCCCCCCTGGCTCCCTCCAGGACCCCGGCACAGGCCAAGACCTCCCCTTTCTTTCGGCGCGGGAACAGCGCCCCCAATGGCACCAGCTTCCTATCGCTCTTCAAAAAAAGCTGAGAGCCTGGGAGCTGGTTCTGGAGATTCTAGGGGGTGGAGAGGAAGAGGGGTCAGGGTGGGGTGAGTGGACACAAGACACCAGCACCAAACAAAGGAAGCGGCCAAACCAGCTGGTTACCGAGGTGCCAATGAGAGGAGTCTTTGGGTAACTAGCTGCAAGGTCACTCAACAGGATGTTCTAGGTCACTCAACTAGAGAGTCTGTCTAGAGGATTTGCTGATACGCTACAGCAAGTTCCAGGTCTCCAAATCCTTCCCCCCTCAATTGCCCAAGTTGATGTTCTAGGTGGGTCAACAGAGCCATTCTAGGTACTCAGCCTCCGAGGTTTAATGGTGCACGTTGAACAAGCAAGGGTCCGGCCATGGGCTGTTCTAGGTTACCCAATCCTATCTGACTGGGTAGCCTGTAGTAGCTGCCCACGGGTGCTAGGTTCTCTTACTGCACAATCTGTTGGCTAACTGTAACCAGCTGGATACTCCATATTGACTGGAGTAGGGTTCTAGATTATCCCACTGAGTGATCTATATTGGCCAGCTTTATACTACTCGACATGCCGGGGGTGGGCAAACTTTTTGGTCACATCGGGTTTCCGAAATTGTATGGAGAGCCGGTTAGGGGAGGCTGTGCCTCCCCAAACAGCCAGGTGGGGCCTGGCCCCCACCCCCTATCCAACTCCCTCTGCTTCTCTCCCCCTGACAACGCCCCCAGGACTCCAGCCCCATCCAACCCCCCCCCCCTGCCCCCCGTCCCCTGACAGCCCCCCAGGACCCCTGTCCCATTCATCTCCCCCTGCTCCCTGTCCCCCGATCGCCCCTGGAACCCCTGCGTGCCCCCCCACCCCATCCAACCCCCCTTCCTTCTTGACTGCTCCCCCGGACCCCTGCCTCCATTCAGCCCCCCTGTTCTCTGCCCTCTGACTGCTCCAACCCCTATCCACACCCCTGCCCCCTGACCACCACCCCGAACTCTCCTGCCCTCTATCCAACCCCCCCGTTCTCTGCACCCTTACCACGCTGCCTGGACAGCCGCGCAGCCCAGAGCACCGGGTCAGGCCGCTGCACCGCCCGGCTGGAGCCAGCCATGGCACCGCCCAGCACAGAGCACCAGGACAGGCCGCTGCACCGCCCGGCTGGAGCCAGCCATGGCACCGCCCAGCACAGAGCACCAGGACAGGCAGCCGCACCGCCCGGCTGGAGCCAGCCATGGCACCGCCCAGCACAGAGCACCAGGACAGGCAGCCGCACCGCCCGGCTGGAGCCAGCCATGCCACCCGCAGCACAGAGCACCAGGACAGGCAGCCGCACCGCCCGGCTGGAGCCAGCCACGGCACCGCCCAGCACAGAGCACCGGGACAGGCAGCCGCACCGCCCGGCTGGAGCCAGCCACGGCACCGCCCAGCACAGAGCACCAGGACAGGCAGCCGCACCGCCCGGCTGGAGCCAGCCACGGCACCGCCCAGCACAGAGCACCGGGACAGGCAGCCGCACCGCCCGGCTGGAGCCAGCCATGGCACCGCCCAGCACAGAGCACCGGGACAGGCAGCCGCACCGCCCGGCTGGAGCCAGCCATGGCACCGCCCAGCACAGAGCACCGGGACAGGCAGCTGCACCGCCCGGCTGGAGCCAGCCACGCCACCGCCCAGCACAGAGCACCGGGACAGGCAGCCGCACCGCCCGGCTGGAGCCAGCCACGCCACCGCCCAGCACAGAGCACCGGGACAGGCAGCCGCACCGCCCGGCTGGAGCCAGCCACGGCACCGCCCAGCACAGAGCACCGGGACAGGCAGCCGCACCGCCCGGCTGGAGCCAGCCACACCACCCTGCAGCACAGAGCACCGGGACAGGCAGCCGCACCGCCCGGCTGGAGCCAGCCACGCCACCGCCCAGCACAGAGCACCGGGACAGGCAGCCGCACCGCCCGGCTGGAGCTAGCCACGGCACCCACAGCACAGAGCACCAGGACAGGCAGCCGCACCGCCCGGCTGGAGCCAGCCACGGCACCCGCAGCACAGAGCACCAGGACAGGCAGCCGCACCGCCCGGCTGGAGCCAGCCACGCCACCCCGCAGCACAGAGCACCGGGTCAGGCCGCGGCTCTGCAGCTCGGCTGCACTGAGCGTTGTGCTGGTGGCGCAGTGAGCTCAGGCTGCGGGGGAGGGGGACAGCAGGGGAGGGGCCGGGGACTGGGGCCAGGCAGGAGGGTCCCTGGGGCCGGATGTGGCCCGCAGGGCATAGTTTGCCACCTCTGGGATATGCAGTAGTGCCCAACCATGAGTTCCCTGTTATCCTGCTGCATAATCTAGGTTGGCCAACTCTATTCAACTGGATACTCCATACTGAAGAAACTAGGGTTCTAGGTCATCCTACCAGGTTATCCAACCCTTCTCACCATGGCTTGACAAACTGGATGGTGCTGATTAGCCAAATGAATGTTTCATGTGAGCCGATTGAGTGTCCTAGGTTAGGATACTGGATGTGCGAGGATACCCAGACGTCCCTTTCTAAATTGGCCAGTTGGATTCCCTGCGGCGGCAGCAGTTATGGTGCGTGATCCTAGCTGGTGTTCTTGGCTACACCATTCACTCCAAGTGGATGCACCATGTTGACAAAGACATGGTCCTACGTCCTGTCCTGTTGGGGGTTCTAGATCACAGAACTCACTTCAGGGGGACTCTTCATTGCTGGCCTGCCCCTCTATACTGCCCAATGGGAGGTTTGGTGTCAGCCAATGGACAGTTCTAGAACACCCTACATCTAGATTAACTCCCTCTTCACTCCCTTGCCTGTGGCTCTCAAGCTACCAAGACACATGGCTCATCTGTTTTTCTCAGATGAGAACTCAGGACTAACGTGCATTATGTGCAGACAGAAGGTGCAGAACAGGGCATCTGTAAAAAAAATCTGCTTCAGGTTTGGGGGAGAGGTTCTAGGTGACTCAATACAAGGCACAAAAGGTGGCTGGCCAGAACACTAGAGAAGCCAAGAGAAAAGAGGCCACTGACCCTTAGCCAGCACCTTCCCCTCAACCCAACCCCCATAAACTGAGTTCCTAACCTTATCCCCACTTCACATGGGGCAACCTGAGGCACGGAGAGGCGAAGGGACTTGACCAAGGTCACAGAGTGGCAGAGAAGAGAACCCAGGAGTCCTGGTGCCCAGCCCTCTAACCTACTAGGCCCTGCTCCCCTTCCATGAACCACCCTCCTAACTGCTACTCGGCGCGAGTATTTCCGACTCAAGCAGCCGAACTTTCCAGGTTCTAGATTCTCTCACACACGCAGAGCAGGGCTCATCCCCCTCCAGCAGGGGGCAGAATATTTTGCTACCGTATCTGCTCAACGTGCCCCGTGCACCTTGGGTTATTACATGATCAAAGGTCTGTTTATCTACACAGGGAACATGCTCCATTACGAACCGTTCGTACGGCGGTGACTCAGAGGCGGCCAGTCTCTATTTAACGCGCTCGGGTTGTGAGCAGGGATTTTTCTAGCCTGCTGCCTTGTGCACATATCATGTATGCGGAGCGAGTGTAGAAAGAGACTGTTACTAATCGCTGTGTATGTGTGTGTGTGTCATTTCTACAGGGAGGCAGGACTCCTGGGTTCTCTCCCCAGCTCTGGGAGGGGAGTGGGGGCTGGTGGTTGGAGCAGAGGGGGCTGGGAGCCAGGACTCCTGGGTTCTCTCCCCGGCTCTGGGAGGGGAGTGGGGGCTGGTGGTTAGAGCAGAGGGGGCTGGGAGCCAGGACTCCTGGGTTCTCCCCAGCTCTGGGAGGGGGGAGTGGGGGCTGGTGGGTGAGAGCAGGGGGGCTAGGAGCCAGGACTCCTGGGTTCTCTCCCAGCTCTGGGAGGGCAGTGGGGGCTGGTGGGTGAGAGCAGAGGGGCTGGGAGCCAGGACTCCTGGGTTCTCTCCCCGGCTCTGGGAGGGGAGTGGGGGCTGGTGGGTGAGAGCAGGGGGGCTGGGAGCCAGGACTCCTGGGTTCTCTCCCCGGCTCTGGGAGGGGAGTGGGGGCTGGTGGGTGAGAGCAGGGGGGCTGGGAGCCAGGACTCCTGGGTTCTCTCCCTGGCTCTGGGAGGGGAGTGGGGGCTGGTGGGTGAGAGCAGGGGGCTGGGAGCCAGGACTCCTGGGTTCTCTCCCAGGCTCTGGGAGGGGCGTGGGGGCTGGTGGGTGAGAGCAGGGGGGCTGGGAGCCAGGACTCCTGGGTTCTCTACCCGGCTCTGGGAGGGGAGTGGGGGCTGGTGGGTGAGAGCAGGGGGGCTGGGAGCCAGGACTCCTGGGTTCTCTCCCTGGCTCTGGGAGGGGAGTGGGGGCTGGTGGGTGAGAGCAGGGGGGCTGGGAGCCAGGACTCCTGGGTTCTCTCCCCGGCTCTGGGAGGGGAGTGGGGGCCGGTGGTTAGAGCTGGGGGGGCTGGGAGCCAGGACTCCTGGGTTCTCTCCCCGGCTCGGGGAGGGGGGCGAGCGGCTGTGGTTGCTCCCTCGGGGGCGGGAGAACAATGGGGTGCTTGTGGTGCTGTGGGGGGGCAGGCTGGAGGAAAGGCTGGAATGTCCTTCCCGGGGGGAGGAACGCGCCGCAGACAGACAGATGGACAACTCCGGCACAGACACCCTCCCCCACCAACACAGGGAACGGGCTGGGGGGGGAGGGGGACACCCCAGATCTTGGGGGGGATCAACTGGGGGGAAGGGATTGGGTGTGTGTGGGAATCAGGGGAGCCATCTCCTGGGGGGCTGATGAAGGGGGGGATGGGGGGAACCCATCTCTGGGAGGGGTGGATCTGGCCATCTGTGGGGCACAGCCTGGGGGGCCCCCAGTCCAGGGGAGGAGATCTAGGGGGTGGGGATTTGGGGTGCATGAGGGCAGGGTGGGTGTTTGGAGGTTCAGGGAGCAGGTCTGGAGGATGGAGATTTGGGGTGCAGGGGGGTGGGGTGCATAGGGGCAGGGGGTGTTTGGGGATACAGGGGCGAGGTCTGGGGGTGGGGAGTTGGGGTGCATAGGGGGCAGGGTGGGTGTATGGGGGCACAGGGAAGGAGGTCTGGGGTGAGGTGCATAGGGGCAGGGAGGGGGTTTGGGGTAGGGGTTTTGGGGAGCGGGGTGCATAGGGGCAGGGTGGGTGTATGGGGACGCAGGGGAGCAGGACTGGGGCTGGGTGTTTGGGGGTGCAGGGGGTGGGGGTTTGGGGGGGTTGGGGTGCTGGGGGCGGGGTGGGGGTTTGGGGACGCAGGGGAGCAGGACTGGGGGGTGGGTGTTTGGGGGCGCGGGGGCGCGCAGGGCCTATCAGCCGGACGGGGGCGTGTCCGGGGAGGGGGGGGTCGGGTCACTTGGCCCCGCCCCCCGGCCCAGGCCCCGCCCCCCGGCCCAGGCGCCGCAGGAAGGGCGGTTCTGGGTCAGCTGATCCCGGGTCCACCCAGCGCCGGGCCGCGGGCGCCGCTGGCCGAGGGGGGGTGTCCTGGGCCCGGGTCCCGCGCGGCGCTGCCGCCCCCTGCCTGCGCCCCCGGCCATGAGCCCCTGAGCCGCGGCCCCGCGCAGGCAGCTCCCGGCCGGGACTGGCCCCGCAGCCCGGGGGACCGGACCGGACCGGACCGGACAGGCGGAGGGAGGGACCGGACGGCGGGCGAATGGCCGGGAAGGACTATGACCATCTCTTCAAGCTGCTCATCATCGGGGACTCGGGTAGGGGCCGGGCCCGGCGCGATCCCCCCCCCCGGCCCCCCCTCCCCCTGCTCCCCCCCTTACCGGGCCCCCCTCCCCCCGCTCCCCCCGACCTCGCTCCCTCCCCGGGCCCCCCCTTCCCGCCCCCCCCGGCCTGTCCCCCTTCCCCTGCTCCCCTTCCTCTGGGCCCCCCTTCCCGCCCCCCTCCCCCTGCTCCCCCCCTTACCGGGCCCCCCTCCCCCCGCTCCCCCCGGCCTCGCTCCCCCCCGGGCCCCCCTCCCCCTGCTCCCCCCCCGGCCCCCCCTTCCCGCTCCCCCCGGCCTCGCTCCCCCCCGGGCCCCCCCTTCCCGCCCCCCCCGGCCTGTCCCCCTCCCCCTGCTCCCCCCCCTTCTCGCTCCCCCCCTTCCCGGGCCCCCCCCCCGGCCTCGCTCCCCCCCCCCGGCCTCGCTCCCCCCCTGGCCCCCCGGCGCGATCCCTCCCGCCCCCCCCCGGCCTGTTCCCCCCTCCCCGGGGCCCCCTTTGTCCGCCGCCTCCGGCCCTTTCGCTCCCTCTCTCCAAGCCGCTTCCCCGCTTCGTGTCTCTGTTTCCTCCCGGCTTCTCTTCGCCCCCCCCCGCGCCCCTTCCTGGTGCTCTCCGGGGACCCCCCCATATCCCGCCCCCCCAGTTCTTCCCTCGTCCCCAAGTTTCTCTCCCTCCCTCCGCTCCCGGCTCCGGCCCTGCCCCCCCTTCTCCCCCCTTTGTGCCATTTCTCCTCTGTCCGGCCTGGCTCCTGCCCCCCCCCGCGTCCCCCCCCCCCCTCCGCCGCCTCTTCCCTTCCCTCGCCCTCCCCGCTGCGCTCCAGCCTCCCCCTGCGGCCTAGGGGCGAGAGCGGGGGCTGGGAGCCAGGACTCCTGGGTTCTCTCCCCGGCTCTGGGAGGGGAGTGGGGGCTGCTGGGTTAGAGCAGTGGGGGCTGGGAGCCAGGACTCCTGGGTTCTCTCCCCAGCGCTGGGAGGGGAGTGGGGGCTGGTGGTTAGAGCAGGGGGGGCTGGGTGCCAGGACTCCTGGGTTCTCTCCCCAGCGCTGGGAGGGGAGTGGGGGCTGGTGGGTTAGAGCAGGGGGGGCTGGGAGCCAGGACTCCTGGGTTCTCTCCCCAGCTCTGGGAGGGGAGTGGGGGCTGGTGGGTTAGAGCAGAGGGGCTGGGAGCCAGGACTCCTGGGATCTCTCCCCAGCTCTGGGAGGGGAGTGGGGGCTGGTGGGTTAGAGCAGGGGGGCTGGGAGCCAGGACTCCTGGGTTCTCTCCCCAGCTCTGGGAGGGGAGTGGGGGCTGGTGGGTTAGAGCAGGGGGGCTGGGAGCCAGGACTCCTGGGTTCTCTCCCCAGCTCTGGGAGGGGAGTGGGGGCTGGTGGGTTAGAGCAGGGGGGGCTGGGAGCCAGGACTCCTGGGTTCTCTCCCCGGCTCTGGGAGGGGAGTGGGGGCTGGTGGGTTAGAGCAGGGGGGCTGGGAGCCAGGACTCCTGGGTTCTCTCCCCGGCTCTGGGAGGGGAGTGGGGGCTGGTGGGTTAGAGCAGGGGGGCTGGGAGCCAGGACTCCTGGGTTCTCTCCCCGGCTCTGGGAGGGGAGTGGGGGCTGCTGGGTTAGAGCAGGGGGGGCTGGGAGCCAGGACGCCTGGGTTCTCTCCCCAGCTCTGGGAGGGGAGTGGGGGCTGGTGGGTTAGAGCAGGGGGGCTGGGAGCCAGGACTCCTGGGTTCTCTCCCCAGCTCTGGGAGGGGAGTGGGGGCTGGTGGGTTAGAGCAGGGGGGGCTGGGAGCCAGGACTCCTGGGTTCTCTCCCCGGCTCTGGGAGGGGAGTGGGGGCTGGTGGGTTAGAGCAGGGGGGGCTGGGAGCCAGGACTCCTGGGTTCTCTCCCCGGCTCTGGGAGGGGAGTGGGGGCTGGTGGGTTAGAGCAGGGGGGCTGGGAGCCAGGACTCCTGGGTTCTCTCCCCGGCTCTGGGAGGGGAGTGGGGGCTGGTGGGTTAGAGCAGGGGGGCTGGGAGCCAGGACTCCTGGGTTCTCTACACCGCTCTGGGAGGGGAGTGGGGGCTGCTGGGTTAGAGCAGGGGGGGCTGGGAGCCAGGATGCCTGGGTTCTCTCCCCGGCTCTGGGAGGGGAGTGGGGGCTGGTGGGTTACAGCAGGGGGACTGGGGGCCAGGACTCCTGGGTTCTCTCCCCAGCTCTGGGAAGGGAGTGGGGGCTGGTGGGTTAGAGCAGGGGGGGCTGGGAGCCAGGACTCCTGGGTTCTCTCCCCAGCTCTGGGAGGGGAGTGGGGGGCTGGTGGGTTAGAGCAGGGGGGCTGGGAGCCAGGACTCCTGGGTTCTCTCCCCGGCTCTGGGAGGGGAGTGGGGGGGCTGGTGGGTTAGAGCAGGGGGGGCTGGGAGCCAGGACTCCTGGGTTCTCTCCCCGGCTCTGGGAGGGGAGTGGGGGCTGGTGGGTTAGAGCAGGGGGGGCTGGGAGCCAGGACTCCTGGGTTCTCTCCCCAGCTCTGGGAGGGGAGTGGGGGCTGGTGGGTTAGAGCAGGGGGGCTGGGAGCCAGGACTCCTGGGTTCTCTCCCCGGCTCTGGGAGGGGAGTGGGGGCTGGTGGGTTAGAGCAGGGGGGGCTGGGAGCCAGGACTCCTGGGTTCTCTCCCCGGCTCTGGGAGGGGAGTGGGGGCTGGTGGGTTAGAGCAGGGGGGCTGGGAGCCAGGACTCCTGGGTTCTCTCCCCGGCTCTGGGAGGGGAGTGGGGGCTGCTGGGTTAGAGCAGGGGGGGCTGGGAGCCAGGACGCCTGTGTTCTCTCCCCAGCTCTGGGAGGGGAGTGGGGGCTGGTGGGTTACAGCAGGGGGACTGGGAGCCAGGACTCCTGGGTTCTCTCCCCGGCTCTGGGAGGGGAGTGGGGGCTGGTGGGTTAGAGCAGGGGGGGCTGGGAGCCAGGACTCCTGGGTTCTCTCCCCGGCTCTGGGAGGGGAGTGAGGGCTGGTGGGTTACAGCAGGGGGGGCTGGGAGCCAGGACTCCTGGGTTCTCTCCCCGGCTCTGGGAGGGGAGTCGGGGCTGGTGGGTTAGAGCAGGGGGGCTGGGAGCCAGGACTCCTGGGTTCTCTCCCCAGCTCTGGGAGGGGAGTGGGGGCTGGTGGGTTAGAGCAGGGGGGGCTGGGAGCCAGGACTCCTGGGTTCTCTCCCCGGCTCTGGGAGGGGAGTGGGGGCTGGTGGGTTAGAGCAGGGGGGCTGGGAGCCAGGACTCCTGGGTTCTCTCCCAGCTCTGTGAACTTGGACAATTCCCTGCACATCTGTGCCTCAGTTTCCCCATGAGTGCCCTGGGGTCCATAGACCCCCCCATTTGAAATGCATCGAGATCGACCCCTATATAACAGAGGGGTGGGGTTTCTCCCTCCCCCCTTTCTACCTGCTCCCTGTCTGCCCCGCTGGGGTGTGCCCTGGTGTTGTGCAGATCCCACCTAGGGTGCGTGGGGGGATCCCCCAGATCTCGGCCGGTTCCCTGCCCTGGCTGCCCGCGGGGCGAGGTTTGTAACGGAGCGGGAGGGGAGCTGCCCCGGATGCCTGGGTCCCGGTTTCTCCCCGTCTGGCGAGGCCTGGCAGGCTGCGGGGGTGGGGAGAGGTGCAGCTGCTCCCTTCAGTCCACCCACCCCCTCACTCCAGAGCAGCTGGGGCTCGAGAGAGGCCAAGAGCCCGGACTCCTGGGTTCTCTCCCTGGCTCTGGGAGGGGATGGTGGGTGAGATCGGGGGGGCTGGGAGCCAGGACTCCTGGGTTCTCTGGGAGGGGAGTGGGGGCTGGTGGGTTAGAGGAGGGGGGGCTGGGAGCCAGGACTCCTGGGTTCTCTGGGAGGGGAGTGGGGGCTGGGGGGTTAGAGGAGGGGGGGCTGGGAGCCAGGACTCCTGGGTTCTCTGGGAGGGGAGTGGGGGCTGGTGGGTGGGGGCGGGGGGGCTGGGAGCCAGGACTCCTGGGTTCTCTGGGAGGGGAGTGGGGGCTGGTGGGTTAGAGGAGGGGGGGGCTGGGAGCCAGGACTCCTGGGTTCTCTGGGAGGGGAGTGGGGGCTGGTGGGTTAGAGGAGGGGGGGCTGGGAGCCAGGACTCCTGGGTTCTCTGGGAGAGGAGTGGGGCTGGTGGATTAGAGGAGGGGGGGCTGGGAGCCAGGACTCCTGGGTTCTCTGGGAGGGGAGTGGGGGCTGGTGGGTGAGAGTGGGGGGCAGGGGCTGGGAGCCAGGACTCCTGGGTTCTCTGGGAGGGGAGTGGGGGCTGGTGGGTGAGAGCGGGGGGCAGGGGCTGGGAGCCAGGACTCCTGGGTTCTGTGGGAGGGGAGTGGGGGCTGGTGGGTGAGAGCGGGGGGGCTGGGAGCCCGGACTCCTGGGTTCTCTGGGAGATGGGGCGAGGGCGACACTCCCTGGGCAAACAGCCCGGGTGGCTCTGGGAGGGGCGTGGTCGGTGTCTGTGTTGTGGGCGCGGCCGGTCGCTCTTGGACCAGGTGTGGGGGGGTCTTGGCTGCTCCCCCCTAACCCGCCTTTTCGCCCCCCAGGGGTGGGGAAGAGCAGCCTCCTCCTGCGGTTTGCAGATAACACGTTCTCAGGTGAGTGCCCCCCCCCGCGGCCTGGCTCCTCCCCCACTGCCCCCCCACCGGCCTGGCTCCTCCCCCACTGCCGCCCCCACGGCCTGGCTGCCCCCCCCTCACTGCCGCCCCCACGGCCTGGCTGCCCACCCCCACTGCCCCCCCACAGCCTGGCTGCCTCCCTCACTGCCCCCCCCGCGGCCTGGCTGCCCCCCCTCACTGCCCCCCCACAGCCTGGCTGCCTCCCCCACTGCCCCCCCCCCACCGGCCTGGCTGCCTCCCTTCCAGTGCCCCCCCTCAGGTCCCCAGCCCCCCTCCCTCACTGCCCCCCCCACGGCCTGGCTGCCCCCCTCCCTCCCTGCCCCCCCCCAGCCTGGCTGCCCCCCCCCGCGGCCTGGCTGCCCCCCCTCAGGTCCCCAGCCCCCCTTCCTCACTGCCCTCCTGGCCTGGCTGCCCCCCTCCCTCACTGCCCCCCCAGCCTGGCTGCCCCCCTTCCAGTGCCCCCCCTCAGGTCCCCAGCCCCCCTCCCTCACTGCCCCCCCCCACGGCCTGGCTGCCCCCCTCCCTCACTGCCCCCCCCACGGCCTGGCTGCCCCCCCCGCGGCCTGGCTGCCCCCCCTCAGGTCCCCAGCCCCCCTCCCTCACTGCCCCCCCAGCCTGGCTGCCCCCCTTCCAGTGCCCCCCCTCAGGTCCCCAGCCCCCCTCCCTCACTGCCCCCCCCCACGGCCGGGCTGCCCCCCTCCCTCACTGCCCCCCCACAGCCTGGCTGCCCTCCCGCGGCCTGGCTGCCCCCCCTCAGGTCCCCAGCCCCCCTCCCTCAGTGCCCCCCAAACTGCTCTGCCCCCGATTCCTCTCCCCACTTCACCCCAGCCCCCCAGTCCTCCCTCTGCCTGCCATGGGCCCTGTGGTTCTTGGGGGTCCCTTCCCTCTGGGTGCTTGGGGGGGTCCCGTGGGGTTCACATCTGGGCTGGAGCGACTGCACTCCCGGCTCTGAGCCCCCTCCCTGGGATGGATCAGATGGTGGGGGCACAGTTGGGTCTGGGGGTGTCTCGGGGGGGTGGATCCTCGCAGAGCCCTGCGACCCCCTCGGCCGGATGCATCACTCGTCTGTTCCTCCCTTTTCTCCTTCCCTCTCCGCTTCCGGCCCCCCCGTCCCGCCCCCTCGCCCCCCGCAGGCAGCTACATCACCACCATCGGCGTCGATTTCAAAATCCGGACCGTGGTGATCAACGGCGAGCGGGTCAAGCTGCAGATCTGGGACACGGCCGGACAGGAGCGATTCCGCACCATCACCTCCACGTGAGCCGGACGCCTGGGTCCCATGGGGGGGGAGGGCTGGGAGCCAGGACTCCTGGGTTCTCTCCCTGGCTCTGGGAGGGGAGTGTGGGCTGGTGGGTTAGAGCAGAGGGGCTGGGAGCCAGGACTCCTGGGTTCTCTCCCTGGCTCTGGGAGGGGAGTGGGGGCTGGTGGGTTAGAGCAGGGGGGGCTGGGAGCCAGGACACCTGGGTTCTCTCCCCAGCTCTGGAAGGGGAGTGGGGGCTAGTGAGTTAGAGCAGGGGGGGGGGCTGGGAGCCAGGACTCCTGGGTTCTCTCCCAGCTCTGGGAGGGGAGTGGGGGCTTGTTGATTACTCGGACGCCTGGGTCCCATGGCGTGTCTCCCCTCCCCCCCGGGGCAGGTATTACCGCAACACCCACGGCGTCATCATCGTCTACGATGTGACGAACCCCGAATCCTTCGTCAATATCAAGCGCTGGCTGCACGAGATCGGGCAGAACTGTGACAGCGTCTGCAAGGTGCTGGGTGAGTCTGGGGTCCCCCTCAGCCCCCCCGGGGTCCCCCCTTCCCCCGCAGCATCTGCAAGGTGCTGGGTGTGTCTGGGGTCCCCCTCAGCCCCCCGGGGGTCCCCCCTTCCCCCGCAGCATCTGCAAGGGGCTGGGTGAGTCTGGGGTCCCCCTCAGCCCCCCCGGGGTCCCCCCTTCCCCCGCAGCATCTGCAAGGGGCTGGGTGAGTCTGGGGTCCCCCTCAGCCCCCCGGGGGTCCCCCCTTCCCCCGCAGCGTCTGCAAGGTGCTGGGTGAGTCTGGGGTCCCCCTCAGCCCCCCGGGGGCCCCCCGTCCCCCGCAGCATCTGCAAGGTGCTGGGTGAGTCTGGGGTCCCCCTCAGCCCCCCCCGGGGGTCCCCCCTTCCCCCGCAGCGTCTGCAAGGGGCTGGGTGAGTCTGGGGTCCCCCGTTGCCCCCCAACACTGCCCTCCCCTAGGGGATCTGTCTCTGCCCCCCATCCCCCTACCCCAGGGGACTGTGGGTTAACCCCTGGGGCCCCGACCCCCCATGTCTGACCCTCCCCCACTTCCCCGCAGTGGGGAACAAGTGCGAGGACGCGGCCCGGAGGCAGGTGGAGACGGCCGACGCCCGGCGCTTCAGCGAGCAGATGGGGGTGCGGCTCTTCGAGACCAGCGCCAAGGAGAACCTCAACGTGGAGGAGGTACCGGCACTGCTGTGGGGAAGCTCGCAGCACGGGCGGGGAGGGGGAATCCAGCCTGGGGGCACTGCTGAGGGGAAGCTCGCGGCACCGTGCGCGTCTCGGGATGCGGGGGAGGGGCAGGGGGCGGGGACAGTCCATGGCTGGGACACTGTTGCCAGGAAGCTCCCAGCACCATGCCGGGAAAGGCGGGGGTGGGGCTGCCGGGAAGTTGGCCTTGGCCTTGGCACAGCTGTTAGGAAGTTTACAGCCCTGCAGGGGGCGGGGATGGAAGCTGGCGGGGGCACTGCTGTAGGGAAGCTCGCAGCAGTGGGTGGGTGGCGGGGGCAGTTGCCAGGAAGCTCCCAGCACCATGGGGCACGGGGGGAGAAGAGGCCGCGGGGAAGCTGGCGGGGCCGGGCTCGGGCCAGCGCTGCCGCCGCCGCGGGGAAGCTGGCGGGGCCGGGGGCGCTGCCGCCGCCGCGGGGAAGCTGGCGGGGCCGGGGGGCGCCGCCGCCGCGGGGAAGCTGGCGGGACCGGGGGCGCTGCCGCCGCCGCGGGGAAGCTGGCGGGGCCGGGGGCGCTGCCGCCGCCGCGGGGAAGCTGGCGGGGCCGGGGGCGCTGCCGCCGCCGCGGGGAAGCTGGCGGGGCCGGGCTCGGGCCGGGGGGCGCCGCCGCCGCGGGGAAGCTCGTGGCCCTGGGTGCCGGGGGAAGCTGGCGACGCCGGGTGCCGGGATGGGGCTGGGGGCACCGCCGCGGGGAAGCTGGCGGTGCCGGGGGCCGGGCTCGGGCCGGGGGCACCGCCGCGGGGAAGCTCGTGGCCCTGGGTGCCGGGATGGGGCTGGGGGAAGCTGGGGGCCGGGGGCACCGCCGCGGGGAAGCTCGTGGCCCTGGGTGCCGGGATGGGGCCGGGGGAAGCTGGTGATGCCGGGATCGGGGCAGGGGGCACTGCTGCGGGGAAGCTCACCACCCTCTCGCCCCGCCCCCCAGATGTTCAACGCGGTGACGGCCATGGTGCTCCGCACCAAGCAGGAGAACCTGGCGCGGCTGCAGCACCCCGAGGTGGTGAAGATCAACAGGCCCAAGAAGAAGCCCCCCGTCAAGAAATGCTGCTGAGGGGTGGGGGCCCCCGAAAGCTGGGGGGAACTGAGCCCCTGCCCCCACCCCCTGGAGCAGAGATGGACTGTGTGTATATGGGGGGGGGATCTGCATTCCTCCCCCCCCTGCCTGGGGGCTGGAGGGAGCGGGGGTTTGGTGGAAGGAAGAGAGAGAAGGGGGAATGGAGGAGACTGTTCTGCCCCCCAATCTGCCCCAGGCCCCCCGTCCCTATCCCTCCACCCCACTGTGAAAGGGACGATGCCACTTCCCGCCCCCTGAAGTCATCAGGGTCCCACAAGTCCGGAGTGGGGGAACAGGGGAATTGCTGATCCGCCCCCACTTGTTGGGGGGGGTGTCTCCCTTCTCCAGCGGGGGCCCCCCACGTGCCCCTCTGCACTATGCAATCCAACCCTCCTGAGCACTGGAAAGGCAGCAGTGGGAAATGGGGGTGCAGCGAGCACCCCGAACCCTCTCCTTGCCCCCCACGCTCTGGCAGTGGCCAGGGATGTGGCCCCCTCACTGGGAACAAGATGGGGGTCCCCCCTCTGGGCTCAAAGCTGGGGTTCCTGCCCCACTAGGAACGTGGTGGGGGGCAGCCCCTGCGCGGGGAGCAGCCCTGGGCCCCCTCCTGGGGGGCTCAGAATTGGGGTTCACCCCAGCACTGGAACCGGGGGCACGGCTGGGGGGTGGGGTTGGCCCCCCAATAACTGTGCAATAATCCGGCCCCGCCCCGGGGGGCTGAACTGACACTAACCCCACCCCAGCCGCTGCCACGGAGACTGTTTTCCTTCAATAAAGACAATTTAGGTATGAAAAGACGCCTGATTGCTCTGCCCGGATGCCTGGGTTCTCTCCCCGGCCTGGGGCTGAGAGCCAGGACTCCTGGGCGGCTCCTCGCTGTGCCTCGGTTTCCCCGCACTCGGCAGTTCTGACTCTCGGGGGGCGGCACGAGCCAGGGCCCCCGGAACGGGAACCAGGTTAATTCAGATTCATTCCGTTTACACTTCGCCATTCTGCCTTGGGCCAGCCCTGCTCTGGGGGGAGACCGGAGCCAGCAAGGGGTCTGCAGGGAAACGGAAACCGGATTCAGCCCGAGGGCCTGGGCCACTGTGGTGAGGAAGCTCACAGCGCTGGGGGGGCATAGTGGGGGGGGGGAGAACTCACCGGCAGGGGGGGGGGGGCACTGAGGCAGGGCACAGCGCTGGGGGGGGATAGCGGGGGGGGGCACTGAGGCGGGGCCCAGCGCTGGGGGGGCATAGCGGGGGGGAGAACTCACCGGCAGGGGTGGGGGGGGCACTGAGGTGGGGCACAGCGCTGGGGGGGGATAGCGGGGGGGGTCACTGAGGCAGGGCCCAGCGCTGGGGGGGGATAGCGGGGGGGTCACTGAGGCAGGGCACAGCGCTGGGGGGGGATAGTGATGGGGGGAGAACTCGCTGGTGGGGGGGGGCGTCACTGAGGCGGGGCACAGCGCTGGGGGGGATAGTGATGGGGGGAGAACTCGCCGGTGGGGGGGGGGGCGTCACTGAGGCGGGGCACAGCGCTGGGGGAGGATAGCGGGGGGGTCACTGAGGCAGGGCACAGCGCTGGGGGGAGGATAGTGATGGGGGGAGAACTCGCCGGTGGGGGGGGGGGGGCGTCACTGAGGCGGGGCACAGCGCTGGGGGTGGGCCAGTGTGTGTGTGGAGCCTGTGGCTGGGGGCACCGCTCTAGGGAAGCTCACAGCAGCAGGGGGTGTGGTCACTGGCTGGGGGAAGCTCGCAGCGTTGCCGGGAGAGGGGACTATTCCTGGCGGGATGGGGGGGTGTAAACCCCTTTCGAGCACCTCTCCTGCTGTGAACTCTCAGGCCGGGTCCCCCCCCCCCCCCCCAAGAACCGCCTGGGCCGGGAAATCGTCCAGGCTGAATGCAAACCAGGGGTGCCCGGTCCCTCCAGTAGGGAGAGAGGGGACCCCCCAGAATTCCCCCTCCCTGTGGGGGGGGGCAGCCCCACAAACACTCCAGACCCCCCCAGCCTCAGGGCTCTGTCCTTTATTGACCCCCGGGCAGCGGGAGAGACACAACAGCCAGTGCAGTTTGTCTTGCGGGGGCACTGCTGCGGGGAAGCTCGCAGCGTGGGGGACAGGGTCTGTCCGGGGGGAGTCGTACCCGGCGTCTGGCCGGCATCACAGCTCCATCTCCTCCGGCCGCGCCCCCTGGCCCAGGGGGAGCAGCGGGGGGGCCGCCAGGGGGCTGGGGGGCAGCAGGAGGGTCCGGATGGAGTGGGGCACCCGGCTCCCCGGCGGGGTCCACAGCACCAGCTCGGCGGAGGGGCTCCTGGGGCAGGGGAAGGAGACAGGCGTTAGGTAATGCAATCCCGTCCCGCCCCCGTCCCGCCCCTCCATGGGGCAATACTCACAGGTACTGCAGGGGGCCCGGCCCCGCCAGGCTGAGGGGGGTGCAGTCGGCCATGCTGAACTCCCCCTCCACCACCACGCTGCCCCCCTCGGCCTCCGCCCCGCCGGCGTCCTCGCTCCCTCCAGCCGGGGGCAGCCTGCGGGGGAAACACACGGTGCTGAGATGCTCTGGGGCGAGTCCCCCGTTCCCCACGGCCCGATGCTCCCCCGCCCCGGGTACCTCTGCTCCGGCTGCGGGCAGCGGGCGTAATCCTGCACCCACTGCGCCCAGGCAGGGTCGGGCGCCGGGCCCCGGGCGGGCAGCCCGTTGCCGCTGTAGACGTGGTCGTTCTCCAGGCTCAGCGTGTTGAACCGAGCCGCCATCTTCTCCTCCGACAGGAACTGCTTCGGGCCGGGCTGCCTGCGGGGAGGGAAAGGGCAGCTCCCAGAATGCACTGCGCTCCGTCGCGCCATGCTGGGGGGCTCCCGGGCTGCAGGGCGCCGCTCACCCCAAGACGGGGCTTCCCAGCATGCAGTGCGCACAGGCAGGAGCGGCGCCAGGGGTTTTGGCGCCCTAGGCGGGGGTCCTTCCGCGCTCCCGGTCGCTGGCGGCAATTCTGCAGCAGGTCCCGGAGCGAGTGAAGGACCCGCCGCAGAATTGCCACCGAAGACCCGGAGCGCGGAAGGACCCCCCGCCACTGAATTGCTGCCCCCCCCAAATCTTGGCGCCCCAGTCGCCTAAATGGCAGCGCCAGCCATGCCAAGCCTTGGGCGCCTGAGCTCCCTTGGGACCAGTCCGGCCAAGCCGGAGAGCTCCCAGAAGCCATTGCAGCACCTCACGCCAAGGCCGGGCTGTTACCTAGCAGCTGTGTTCTTGGGGAACCCGGGCGCGGGGCCCAGCCTGCCTGACTCCCGAGACCCCCGCCCCCAGCCTCTGCTGGAACCAAATCTGCTGCTAAGGCCATGGGAGACCCCCCTAAACCCTGGGATAAGGGGGACAGGATTAAGGAAACTCCCCTGCCCTCATCTGCATGGAAGACGGGCCAAGGAGACAGCACCGGTAGCACGCCCAATGGAGCCGCAGGGAACTCTGGGACCGGGAAGCAGTGCATGATGGGGGATCTCTGCTCCAGATGTTAATGAACCCACCTGCACACCCCCAATTCTAGTAACGAATCCTTGATTGGGATCCAAACGAGCGACTCTCTCTAATCGCACTGTGAGCTCCCGGGAAGGAACATCAGCCACCGCCAGGCATGAGCAGCTCCCGTTGGCGTGAACAAAGCAACTCTGGGATCCTCCCTCGAGCCACCAGTTTACCCATAAACAAACCTCGTGTCCTCCCTCGCGCCACTCTTGTGTCTCTCCAAAACCCCTCCCCGCGCTCCGGTCAGTGCTCTGAGGCCTGGCTCCAGCTCTGCCTCAGTTCCCCTGGGACTCCATCTTCTCCTGACTGATTGTGCCGGGGGCTCTGCCTGGCTCCGGCCCTCCGGAGCCCAGCTCCCACCCCCACCGGGACCCCCGATTGAGTGAAGCTCCCCGGCGTGGTGAGAACCAGCTCGTGCTAGGTGGAGCCGTCTGACCCTGCCCTGTGGGATCAGTTCTCGTGTGCTAAACCCGACTTTTATAACCAAATGTAAGTCTCGGGGGGAGCCGGGTTAGTCTGTACCCACAAAACCAACGAGGGGTCCGGTGGCCCCTGAGAGACAAACCGATTTCTTTGGGCAGAAGCTTTCGAGGGTAAAACCCCCCTTCTTCAGCTGCACGGAGTGAGAATTACAGCCGTGGGCGTTATGAAAGCTTCTGCCCAAAGAAATCGCTTCGGCTCTCAGGGGCCACCGGACTCCTTGTTGTTTTAATCAAATTTAAGGCCGATTTAATATTATCACTGTTCTGTTTGGCCCCTGGTATGGTTCTTCCCTGGCCATAAATAACGTTCATGGTTAAGCTGGTTGCGTCTCTCTCTCTGTCTCCCCCTCGTGGGGTTTTTTGGTTTCCTCTCGCTCTGCAGCAGCGCTGCTCGTAGCTAAGCTAAAGACCCCTGCTGCGCCCCCAAATCCGGTGGGGTTTGCTCAGCCAGTGGGTCACGACCAGACCTGTGATGTGTGTGTAAGACCCCGGCCCTGGGAGCCGAGGCCTGCGGGATACCCCATGGGGAGGGGATTGCAGCAGGGAGAAGCAGCGCCCCGTAGGAGCACAAGGGACACAAGCAGCACTGACCCGCCCCCAGGAGAGTGACCCCAATAAATGAGCGCACCCCAATGTAACAGGCAAAGCTGGCAACGGGTCTCCTGGGCTGCACTGTGCCTAGCCGCATGAGGCCAGGAACCTCCCAGCATGCACTGCACTGAGTTACGCCAAGAGAGGGGACTCCCAGCATGCACTGCCCCCAGTTCTGCCAAGCCCCGGGGCTCCCAGCATGCACTGCCCCCACTCATGCCAACCGGGGGAGCTCTCAGAAAGTCCCACCCTCGGTCCTGACAAGTAGGGATCACCCAGCATGCACTGCGGCCAGGCTGTGGTGAGGAGCCAGGCAGGGTTTAACCAGGAAGGGGGATGAAGGCCAATATAGGGGAGGACCCCCAGGCCTCCCCCACTGATGTCACCCCCCATCACTCACTGCTCCTCCTTGTCCAGGCGGCGCTTGAGGGCCAGTGATGCCACGTGGGGTGGCTGGCGGGTGCTGAAACAGGAGGAGAGAGTTAAAATCAGGGGGTCCCAGCTTCCCGTCCCAGTTCTTTCAGTCCCAGCTGCCCCCCGTATGCTCACCATGGCAGGGCCACGCCCGTGAAGCTGACCAGCCCCTGATCCCGAGCGGCCCAGGGCATCCTGCGGGGCACCTCCTGCTTCCAGTCAGGGGCCGGGGCCGTGCAGCGGGGGGAGCCCAGCCACGGGCGGCGGCTCCAGCCCATGGCCCCCACTAGGAAGGGGCAGCGCCGGGGCTCGAGGTCACCGCCGCCCCCGGCTGCCAGGGTGGGGGACCCATCCACGGGTCATCGCCTGGGGAGACAAGGGAGAGAGAGTTACACTCGCAGCAACCCGCCGATGGGCTCACCCGGCCCTGCGCGGCTCCCCAGGCGCATAGCCGCCAGATGGACCGAGCTGCTGGGCTCCCAGCATGCATTGCGCCAGGTCATGTCAAGCTGAGGGGCACCCTGGATGCACTGGGGTGAGGGGTCACGCCAAGCCATGAGGCTCCCAGGATGCACTGGGTTGGGTCATGCTGGGCTGAGGGGCTCCCAGGATGCACTGAGGGGGGGGTCAAACCAAGCTGAGGGGTTCCCAGGATGCAGTGGGGTGGGTCATGCTGGGCCGAGGGGCTCCCAGGATGCACTGGGGCGGGTCACGCCAAGCTGAGGGGCTCCCAGGATGCACTGGGGCGGGTCATGCCAGGCTGTGGGCCTCCCAGGATGCACTGGGGCGGGTCACGCCAAGCTGAGGGGCTCCCAGGATGCACTGGGCGGGTCATGCCAGGCTGTGGGGCTCCCAGGATGCACTGGGGTGGGTCACGCCAAGCCGAGGGGCTCCCAGGATGCACTGGGGCGGGTCATGCCGGGCCGAGGGGCTCCCAGGATGCACTGGGCGGGTCATGCCAGGCTGTGGGCCTCCCAGGATGCACTGGGGTGGGTCATGCCGGGCCGAGGGGCTCCCAGGATGCACTGGGGTGGGTCATGCCGGGCTGAGGGGCTCCCAGGATGCACTGGGGTGGGTCATGCCGGGCCGAGGGGCTCCCAGGATGCACTGGGCGGGTCATGCCAGGCTGTGGGCCTCCCAGGATGCACTGGGGTGGGTCACGCCAAGCCGAGGGGCTCCCAGGATGCACTGGGGCGGGTCATGCCGGGCCGAGGGGCTCCCAGGATGCACTGGGGCAGGTCATGCCGGGCCGAGGGGCTCCCAGGATGCACTGGGCGGGTCATGCCAGGCTGTGGGTCTCCCAGGATGCACTGGGGTGGGTCACGCCAAACCGAGGGGCTCCCAGGATGCACTGGGGCGGGTCATGCCGGGCCGAGGGGCTCCCAGGATGCACTGGGGCGGGTCACGCCGGGCTGTGGGCCTCCCAGGATGCACTGGGGTGGGTCACGCCGGGTCGAGGGGCTCCCAGGATGCACTGGGGCGGGTCATGCCGGGCCGAGGGGCTCCCAGGATGCACTGGGGTGGGTCATGCCAGGCCGAGGGGCTCCCAGGATGCACTGGGGCGGGTCATGCCAGGCTGTGGGGCTCCCAGGATGCACTGGGTGGGTCATGCCAGGCTGTGGGGCTCCCAGGATGCACTGGGGCGGATCATGCCAGGCTGTGGGGCTCCCAGGATGCACTGGGGTGGGTCACGCCAAGCCGAGGGGCTCCCAGGATGCACTGGGGCGGGTCATGCCGGGCCGAGGGGCTCCCAGGATGCACTGGGGTGGGTCACGCCAAGCCGAGGGGCTCCCAGGATGCACTGGGGTGGGTCACGCTGGGCTGAGGGGCTCCCAGGATGCACTGGGGTGGGTCATGCCGGGCTGAGGGGCTCCCAGGATACATTGCACCCAGGCACAACCCCATGAAAAGATGGGGCGGGACTTAAAGAGCGGGCGTGGCTAGAAGCAGGGGGCGGGGCTGAGTTCGGAAGGCACGCCACAGGCCGGAGTCGGGCCCCTGCGCATGCGCAGAGCGACGCCGGGTGTGGCGGTTGCCGCCTGGGCGCGCGGCTTAGACCGTTCGTCTCGCGCCGGGGGCAGCGGTTGGGCGGGGTTCGACGCATGCGCGGTACGGACCTGGCGGAGATTTTCTTCGCACCTACCGGGGTCCTTTTTCTTGCTCCCCGCCCCGCCACCTCACCGTCCGTGGGATCCTCCGCCGCGGCCTTCCGGCGGGATGCGTGCGTAACCTCCCCTGTCACGTGACGGGAGCGGGCCAATGGACTGCGGGGCCGCGGGGCCTGCCGGGAAATGTTGTCCTTGGCTTTCTGCTGGGACGAGCCCATCCGCTGCGTGGGGACTCCACTTCCCATCGGGCCCCGCGCGCGTTCGCTGCCCGAGCCTCCCCGGGCGGGGCCGCGCAGCCTGCTGGGAGCTGTAGTCCTCGCCCGGCAGGCGCGGATGGATGACGTCAGGGGAGCGCGACGCGGAGGCACGTTGTGTGAGGAGGCCGCATGGTACCTGGGGAGGTAACTGGAGCCGCAGCGCGGGCGGGGGGCGGCACCCAGCATGCACCGTGTAGGGACCAGGTGCATGCTGGGAGCCCCCCAGGTTGGCGTGACCCGGCCCGGTGCATGCTGGGAACCCCCCGGGTTGGCGTGACCCAGCCTGGTGCATGCTGGGAACCCCCCGGGTTGGCGCGACCCAGCCCGGTGCATGCTGGGAACCCCCCTGGTTGGCGTGACCTGCACCGGAGCATGGTGGGAGCCCCCCGGGTTGGCGTGACCCAGGCCGGTGCATGCTGGGAACCCCCCGGGTTGGCGCGACCCAGCCCGGTGAATGCTGGGAGCCCCCCTGGTTGGTGCGACCGAGCTCGGTGCAGGCTGGGACCTCCCCCCGCCCCCGAGATTGGTGCATCCCGACCCGACGCAGGCTAGGAGCCCCCCGGGTTGGCGTGACCCGTCCCGGTGCATGCTGGGAGCCCCCCGGGTTGGCGCGACCCATCCTGGTGCATGCTGGGAGCTCCCTGGGTTGGCGCGACCTGCCCCGGAGCATGCTGGGAGCCCCCCAGGTTGGCGCGACCCATCCTGGTGCATGCTGGGAGCATGTATCCCAGTACTTAACCCCCTAACCCGCGCCCTCTCCCGCCCCCAGATGGACGCCCAGCGCGCGCTGGAGCTGCTGCACATGACTGTCTTCTCCCAGAGCGTCTCACCCTGCGGCAAGTACCTGGCAGCTGGGAACAACTATGGGGAGATCGCCATCTTCAGGTAACCCCCGCCCTGCCCTCCATCGCCTCCTGCCCCCCCCCCGGGGCTGCTCCCACCCACTCACCCCCTCTGCTCCCCCACAGCCTCTCGGCGGCGCTGAGCTCCGAAGCCAAGGAGGAGAGCAAGAAGCCGGTGGTGTCCTTCACAGGTAGGTGCCTCTCGGGGGCAGGGAAGTGAGGAGTGACGGGGGATTCCCAGCATGCATTGGGGCCACTTGCGCCAACCTGGGAAGAGCCCTGGGTGCTTTGTGCCCTGTGTTGCCAAGCCAGAGGGGTCCCAAGATGCATTGCACCAAGTTGGGGAGCCCCCAGCATGCATTGTGCCTGGTCACGCCAACCTGGGCAGCTCCCAGAATGCACTACCCCCAGTCACACCAAACCAGAGGGCTCCCAGCATGCATTGTGCCTGGCCACGCCAAGCTAGGTAGCTCCCAGAATGCACTGCACCCAGTCATGCCAGGGAGCTCCCATCATGCACTGAATCCAGCAGCCCCAGATGCCCCCCCCCCCCCCCCCAGCGCTGACGCCACCTCGCTGCCCTCCGCAGCCCACGACGGCCCGGTCTACGCCATGGTCTCCACCGAGCGGCAGCTGCTCAGCTCCGGCAACGGCGAGCTCAGGGCCTGGAACTGGAGCGACATCGTCAAGAAGGTGAGACGTGCCGCTCCCCTCCCCACCATGTCCCGGGCTCCTGGGTTCCCGCTAACGCCGCCTCCCCGGGCTCCTGGGTCCCTCCTAACGCCGCCTCCCCCGGCCCCGGGCTCCTGGGTCCCTCCTAACGCCGCCTCCCCTGGCCCCGGGCTCCTGGGTCCCTCCTAACGCCGCCTCCCCCGGCCCCGGGCTCCTGGGTCCCTCCTAACGCCGCCTCCCCCGGCCCCGGGCTCCTGGGTCCCTCCTAACGCCGCCTCCCCCGGCCCCGGGCTCCTGGGTCCCTCCGATCGCCGCGCCCCCCGGACCCGGGCTCCTGGGTCCCTCCTAACGCCGCCTCCCCCGGCCCCGGGCTCCTGGGTCCCTCCTAACGCCGCCTCCCCCGGCCCCGGGCTCCTGGGTCCCTCCTAACGCCGCCTCCCCCGGCCCCGGGCTCCTGGGTCCCTCCTAACGCCGCCTCCCCGGCCCCGGGCTCCTGGGTCCCACCTAACGCCGCCTCCCCGGCCCCGGGCTCCTGGGTCCCACCTAACGCCGCCTCTCCGGCCCCGGGCTCCTGGGTCTCTTCTAATGCTGCCTCCCGGGTCCTGGGCTCCTGGGTCCCTCCTGACGCCGCCTCCCCCGCCCCGGGCTCCTGGGTCCCTCCTGACGCCGCCTCCCCCGCCCCGGACTCCTGGGTTCTTCCTAACACTGCGTCTCCCTCTGCCAGGGGTGCAAGGAAGCCTGGAGCCGCAGACCCCCATACAGGTGAGCCCCACCCCGTCCCCTGCCCCCACCCCCTTTGCTCTCACACTCCCCCTCTCTCTCCTGCGCCAGGAGTAGCCTGGAGGTGCCCGAGATCAACAGCCTGCAGCTGAACCCCAAGGTGAGCCGCCGTGCATTGTGGGAAGGGGGGTGCCCCTCTGTCCCCCAGCCCCCCCTCACCTGCTGTCTCTCTGCCCTTCCCCCGCAGGATAACAGCATCCTGCTGGCCGGGGGCGACTGTGCCGTGCACGCCATGGACCTGGAGTCCGGCACCTTCACCGTGAGTGGGGGGGGGGGGGGCACGGGAGTCTGGGGGGGCAGCGACGGGCCACCAGGGGGAGCCCCCCTCCCTCACTGCTGGGGAAATGGGCAGGGACCCACTGAAACGGGAGGGGAGCGTCTGTCTGTCCCTGTCCACCCCCGTCTGTCTGTCCCCGTCCACCCCCGTCTGTCTGTCCCTGTCTGTGTGCCCGTCCTCCCGTCTGTCCGTCCCCCTCCGCCCACTCTCTCTGCCTGTCTCCGCAGCACGCGCTCCGGGGGCACAGCGACTACGTGCACTGCCTGGCGCTGCGGGACCAGTCCCAGGAGTGTCTGTCAGGCAGTGAGGACGGCACCGTGCGCATGTGGGGTGAGGAGCCGCCCTCGTGACACCCCTGCTCCAGCCTGAGCTCCCGGGCGGGTCTGTGGGCTGGGGCAGGGGCTGGCTTGGAGCCCGGGGCCCTCTCCATGTCCGCCGGGATGGGGGGGCGGGGGGCCTCAGGCTGAGCGGTGATAATGGCCCATCCTGCCGCTGTCTCTCTGCCGGGGGCCCCGCCCCCCCTCACGCCGAGTTCTCTGTCGCAGATCTACGCACCGGGGCGCAGGTCCAGCTCATCGAAGTGCATAAATACGAGGTAACAACAGCTCCCCCCGCCCGTTCTAACCACCAGAGCCCACTCCCCGCCCAGAGCTGGGGAGAGAACCCAGGAGTCCTGGCTCCCAGCCCCCCCTGCTCTAACCCACCAGCCCCCACTCCCCTCCCAGAGCTGGGGAGAGAACCCAGGAGTCCTGGCTCCCAGCCCCCCCTGCTCTAACCCACCAGCCCCCAATCACCTCCCTCAGCCAGGAGAGAACCCAGGAGTCCTGGCTCCCAGCCCCGCCCCGCCCCCAACCAGCCCCCACTCCCCTCCCAGAGCCAGGAGAGAACCCAGGAGTCCTGGCTCCCAGCCCCCCTGCCCTAACCCACCAGCCCCCACTCCCCTCCCAGAGCCGGGGAGAGAACCCAGGAGTCCGGGCTCCCAGCCCCCCTGCTCTAACCCACCAGCCCCCACTCCCCTCCCAGAGCCGGGGAGAGAACCCAGGAGTCCTGGCTCCCAGCCCCCCGTGCTCTAACCCACCCGCCCCCACTCCCCCCCCAGAGCCGGGGAGAGAACCCAGGAGTCCTGGCTCCCAGCCCCGCCTGCTCTAACCCACCAGCCCCCACTCCCCTCCCAGAGCTGGGGAGAGAACCCAGGAGTCCTGGCTCCCAGCCCCCCCTGCTCTAACCCACCAGCCCCCACTCACCTCCCTCAGCCAGGAGAGAACCCAGGAGTCCTGGCTCCCAGCCCCGCCCCCAACCAGCCCCCAGTCCCCTCCCAGAGCCAGGAGAGAACCCAGGAGTCCTGGCTCCCCCCCCCAACCCATCAGCCCCCACTCCCCTCCCAGAGCTGGGGAGAGAACCCAGGAGTCCTGGCTCCCAGCCCCCCTGCCCTAACCCACCAGCCCCCACTCCCCTCCCAGAGCTGGGGAGAGAACCCAGGAGTCCTGGCTCCCAGCCCCCCTGCCCTAACCCACCAGCCCCCACTCCCTTCCCAGAGCTGGGGACAGAACCCAGGAGTCCTGGCTCCCAGCCTCCCTGCTCTAACCCACCAGCCCCCACTTCCCTCCCAGAGCCAGGGAGAGAACCCAGGAGTCCGGGCTCCCAGCCCTCCTGCTCTAACCCACCAGCCCCCACTTCCCTCCCAGAGCCAGGGAGAGAACCCAGGAGTCCGGGCTCCCAGCCCCCCCTGCTCTAACCCACCGGACCCCACTGCTCCCCCCATAATGGTCCCTCCTTCCCCTCCCCCAGGAATGCAGCCGGCCCCAGCACGGGAAGTGGATCCGGTGCCTGGCAACAGACTGTGACTGGATGGTGCGTGAGTTCTCAGCAGGGGGCGCTGGGGGCTCTGGTTTGGGGCCCCACCCCGCGGCACCTGGGCTGGTAAAGTCACCACCTCCCCAGCTGTGCGAGACCAGGGGGCTGTGGGGCCGTGCCATGCCGGGCCCCGTCGTGCGAGGCTGGGGGGGCTCCGGGGCCGTGCCGGGCCCCGTCGTGCGAGGCTGGGGGGGCTGCGGGGCCGTGCCGGGCCCCGTCGTGCAAGGCCGGGGGTTCCCAGGATGCACTGGGCCTGGTAGCCGTTTCCCCCTGGCTGCGAGGGGTTGGCCTGAGAAGCAGAGGCTGATGGGATACAGGGGGAGCGGGGCTGTGGGGGTCTCTGCGGCGTCTGACCCCGTCTCTCCCCCAGGTGTGCGGGGGGGGCCCGGCGCTCACCCTCTGGCACTTGCGCTCCGTGACCCCCACCACGGTCTTCCCTCTGCCCCACTGCCAGCAGCACGTCATGTTCTACCAGGACCTGGTGAGTGCCCCCCGCCCTGCGCCCCGCTCTGCGCCAGCCCCGGGCTCGTCCGGGCCTCCTCCTCCTCCTCCTCCTCCCCGCCGGCTCACCCTCCGGCCGGCCCGGCCCCTTCCCGGCACGCGCTGGGCGGGCGGGCGTGGGGCCGCTTCTCCTCCCCTGGGTGGGCGGGCGCGGGGCCGCTTCTCTCCCCTGGGTGAGCGTTCCTTCCTTCCTTCCTTCCTTCGTTTTCTTCCCCTGTTTCGTTCGCTCTTCCTATTGCCCTGCGGGTTTGTTCATGTTTTTCATTGACTTACTCGTTTGTTCTCCTCCCTGGTTCATTCGTTCTCCTCCCTGGTTCATTCTTTTTACTGATTCGTTCACCCGTTTTCTTCTTTCTTTCTGTTCCCCGATTCATTCATCTGTTCGTTCGTTTTATTCAGTCTTTCTAGCATTCATTCGTTCTCCTCCCCGGTTCATTCGTCCGTTCTTTCTATTTCTCCATTTGGGCCATTTTCATTCTTTCCTTCTCTTATTGTTCACTCCTCACTGGGGTTCTTTGTTCATTTGTTCTTCTCCCGTTTGTCTTCATTTTTCTCTGCGTTCTTCCTTCCTCCCTCCCATTGGTCACCGTCGTTCTTTTCTCCTTCCTTCGTTCTCTTGCCCTGTCCATTCTCTTCTCCGTTCGTTCCCACCTTCGTTCTGGTTTCCCTCCGTTCAGTCTCTGCCTCCCTGGTTTTATTTCCCGTTTTTCCCCGTTCGTTCTGTTCTCCGGTTGGTTTGTTCATTTGTTCTTTGTTCATTGTTTTCTTTCTGTTACCCTCCCGTCCTTGTCCTGCCCGCGTCGCCCCGGCGTGTTCATTTGTTCGCTTCGTTCTCGCCCAGTGGGTCTCGGACGTTTGCACTGGTGACCCCTTCGCTAGCCGGCCTCTGAGCGCGACCCCCTTATACATTATAAACACTTGTGTATTTAACACCACACTAAATGCTGGAGGCAGCGCGGGGTTTGGGGTGGAGGCTGGCAGCTCCCGACCCCCCATGTAATAACCTCGTGCCCCTGAGGGTCCGACCCCCAGTTTGAGACCCCCCGGTCCAGCCCTTGGTTCCTTCGTCTTTCGTTCTGTCCCCCAGGTCGTTCTTTCCCTCGTTCTTTCTTCGTTCCTTCTCTCCCGTTTCTTCATTTGATGTCGGAGGTTCTTTCCCTCCGTCCTGTTCCCGAGTTCGGCTCCTCGTTCGTTCCCGTTGGTTCGTTCCCGGCGGCTCCGTTTCTCCGGTTGGTCCCGTTCCCCCTTTCGCTTGTTCTGTTAGTGCTGCGTCCGGTCAGCCTGGTCCCCTCTCTTCTTCCCATCCCCCCGCTCGGTCATTCCCGCCGGTCTCCCCCGGGGGCTCCCGCTAACCCCCCCCCCGCCCCGTCTCTGCCCCCCAGATCCTCTCGGCAGGGCACAGCCCGGCCATCAACCACCTGCAGATCAGCGGGGAAGTCAGGGCCCAGATCCCCTGCACGCCCCGCTCCGTCCACTCGCTCTGCCTCAACGAGCGCTCCCCGGAGCACAAGGTAGGGGGCGCCCCACGCGCGGGGGCTGGGAGGGACACGGCTCGGGGGGGAGTGGATTGGAGTGGGGGAGGAGCTGGGAGTGAGGTGGGAGGGACGTGGCTCAGGGGGAGGGGCTGAGAATGCAATGGGAGGGGCTGGGAGAGGAGGCGGGGCCTGGAGCTGGGGGCGGGGCTGGATTGGAGTGAGGGGAAGGTACTTAACTGGGGGGGCTTGGAGCGGAGTCAGGCATCTAGTCGGAGGGGAGGGGGAGGACAGGGGGCTGGGAAGGGGGGGCTTGGGGCAGGGACTAATCCAGCCCCAAAGGGGACCCCGGGATCCTGGCCCCACTGACTCCCCCCCCCCCCCCCCATTGGTCTGACCCCCAGGTGCTGACGGCCGCCGGGAGCAGCCACAAAGTCGACGTCTTCACCAACTTCAGCTACCGGGCGTTTTCCCTCTGCTTCGCGTAGCGCCCCCCAGCGCCCCCCCATTCCCCACCCCTGATCCCCACCCCCAGGACCCCCAATCCCCTTCTCCCACCCCAGAGCCCCCCAAGGCACCTGTCCCTGCTCCCTTTTGGTTTTTTCTCTTGTTTGTTTTATTAATAAAATCCGGGTGACACCCCCCCCCGCCCGTCTCTGTGCCCCGGGGCTGCTGCGGATCAGGGGTTTGGCTGGAAGATCTGGAGGCGGGGTGTGTGTGCACGGAGCAGTCGCCCCACAGATCTGGGGGTGCACCGAGGCGGTGTTTGAGGTGGGGGGCAGGGAGTGCGTTTAGCCAGCCTGTGTTGCCCAGAGCCGTGAGGAGCCGGGGGCGGAGAACCCAGCTGGGCCCCTCGCACGGGCCATGCAGCCGGCTCCGGCCTCGCTGACTGCGCCCAGCTCTGGGGTGCGGCCTGCTGCCGGTTTGTCACAGCTCGCGGTACAGCACCTCCGCCTCCTCCCCGGCCGCCGGGCTCGGGGCTCTCTCTGCCCGGTAGCCGGCCCTGGGGCGACTGCGGCTGGGGGCCTGGCTCCAGGCTCATCCCCGGGTCGCTCACAGCCCGGGCCGCTGGGGAGCCTGCAGCTGCCAGGGGCTCTGGGGTGGGCGGCTCAGCGGGGACCCCGCGAGGGGAATGGGGCGACACTGGCGATCGCAGGGGGAGCCGGCCTGGATCAGAGAAGGAGCCGTGGGGGTCCCAGTCCCCGGGCTACGCGCAGCAGGAGACGCTGGAGCGGAGTCTGAACGTGGGAGGTACCATAACGGGTGTGACAGCGGGGAACTGCCCCGGGGAGCCAGGCAGCAAATCCTCTGTCAGAGGCAACCCCCACCTTGCTCCACCAGCCCCCCCTCCCCTCCCAGCCCCCCCTGCTCTAACCACCAGCCCCCACTCCCCTCCCAGAGCCGGGGAGAGAACCCAGGAGTCCTGGCTCCCAGTTCCCCTGCTCTGACCTACCAGCCCCCACTCCTCTCCCAGAGCTGGGGAGAGAACCCAGGAGTCCTGGCTCCCAGCCCCCCCTGCTCTGACCCACCAGCCCCCACTCCCCTCCCAGAGCCGGGAGAGAACCCAGGAGTCCTGGCTCCCAGCCCCTTTGACTCTCACCAGCTGGGGTCTGGCCCCCTTAGCTCAGACCTTCTCAGTCTCACAAGGAACCCAAAGTTGGGGGCTGTTTCATCCTTTGTGCCCCATGGGGCTGGGAAACTTCTCCCAGTTCCAGGCCTGGGTCCCTCCGTCCCGGCCTCATGGGACCTTTCCCACGGCAGCGGGTCCCATGTCCACAGGGCCGAGCCGGGCTCAGCCCTGGGCGCCAGGATTCACACGACTGGGCTCACTCCCCCCGGGCCAGGGCTGGACCTGGGATCTGTTTCTGCTCTTCCGCCTGCCTGCTGGGTGACCTAGGGTGAGGGGCTTCATGGCCGCGTGCCTCGGTTTCCCTGTCTGGCCAGTGGGGGAATGACGGGGGCTGGGAAGGGTGGGGGGCCAAGCCGGGGTGAGTCCTGCCCTGGCTGCAGAGCTGCGTCCCATGAGCCGGGCTCGTCTATTTAACGTTTACGTTGTGGTGGGCGCCTGGGGACCAACCTGGCAAAGGGGGGGGGGGGGCGCTCGGTTTGCGTGACTCCATTCCCGGGGGGGATCAGATCGGAGGTTTCCCGGCGCTTGCTGCCTGGTTCCCAGTCTGTGCCGGTTGGGAACAAGTTCCCGAGTGTGGGAAGCGGGGGGGGGGAGGGCCCTCCCCGGCTGGCCGAGGCAGCGAGAGGCTGTGAAAAGTGGGGTGTGGCCCCCGTCTGGGTGAGACGTGGCTTCCCCTGACCTGCGCAGGGCTGGAGCCAGTGGCCGACACAGGAATTGGGGGGGTTAAAAAGGGAGAGTACATTTACCTTTTTTTTGAGGGTTTAAATAGCCCCACCCGATCCCCCCTCCCCCCTCTGTTGGGGTTCCAGGGGGGGATATTTAGGGGCGTCTGAGGAGGAGGATTTTGCATAGGTCAAACCCCAAACCCTGTGGCCATGGGGCTGAAAGCCGGGGGGCCCGGCCGAGGGGGGGGGGGCGTTCTCCAGCGATTGTATCCAGTGATTGACCCAAACATCACAGCACCGGCGCCTCTGGGACGGGTGGGACTGAGCCCCCCCCCCCCCCCCCCCCCAGGCAGCCCGGCAGAATCCCCAGCCGCCTTTCAGGGCTTTGGCTCCTGCGAGCTCAAGGACTGAGTCAATCTCCTGCCAGGCGCCGGACTAACGAGGGAGCCTAATTCCCTTGGCTTGTGCCACGCGGCGCCTGGGCAGCCCGTGCTGGCAGGGCCAAGGGCAGGGCAGGCTGCAGCAGGGGGAGGCTGGTGGGTAACACTGAAGTGTGACCCCCCCCCCCCCCGTTACGCCCGGTGCTCCCTGATTTCCCCCCCCCCCCGGTTACTGCCGCGGTTCTCACTTGTGTGCTGGGGACCGTCACACAGCAAACCTCCGAGTGCGACCCCCCCGTGTACATTAAAACCCCCTTTCAATATATTGAACACCATTAGAAATGCTGGAGGCAAAGTGGGGTTTGGGGTGGAGGCAGACAGCTCACGACCCCCCCCATGTAATAACCTTGTGACCCCCTCAGTTTGAGACCCCCTGGGTTATTGAGAAGCTGAAAAAAGCCTTCACCCCCCCCCCCCCATTACTGCATTCCAGTTCTCTGGCTCCCAGCCAGCACCAGGTCCAGTGCAGGGAGAAGTTACCTAAAAACTCTGCTCACGCTACAAAATGTCCTTCCCACCCCAAAGGGCCGCCACGTTGCCAGGTCAATGTTAGTTTGGATTTTATGCCAAATCCCGCGCTGCCGGCCAGTCCTCAGCGTCTAACCCGAAGGGTTTAGTGGCAAAGAACAAGAGGAGAGTTGCTCAGTGGTAACGAACGCAGACCTCAGAGTCCAGGAATCAGGTCGTGAGCAGCGCTGGGGAGGTCGCTGGCTTGAAAGTCCCTCTGGAGTCACCCCCGGCTGGGCTGGGCCAGGCTGTCCCCTGCTCAGAGCTTTGGCAGAGCAGTGACTCCGGAGCGGAGAGAAGCAGGATTGAGACACACTGGAGCTGATGCAGCTGCCATGTCCTTTGCCATGCGGCTCGTCCGTCCTCTGTCCCAAACACAGCGCGTGGCCTGGAGAACCTCTTGGGGTCTGCCCCTACCTGGCTCCTCCAAGCGCCTTCATTGTCCAGCTGATGGTCCTTGATGGGCCATGGGACAGACTGGCTGGTGCTGCTGCCAATCTGTCGGGGGTGTCACCAGATCTACCCCCCCACACACACACCTGTAACTCACCATACAAAGGTGATAAACAGCATCATCATCCTTGGCAAATCATGACGTTTCCACTGACCCTGTACGTGGCCTCTCTGCTCAGAGTCATCGCAGTGATAGGTATTGGCGTTAATAACACCATAAAGCGTCTCCCAGGTGCCATGCAGCCGCCCAGCTTGTTTAACGATCTCTTAGCGCCGTGCAGGAGAACAGCGACGACGAGCCAGCGGAACTCACTGCTACAGGACGTCGCGGCAGCCGAGGGGGTCAGAAAACCAGGGGAGGTTTATAGGGATAATGAGAACATCCTGAGGTCTGTTAGGAGCACAATGGCCTGAGGGCTCCAGATCTTCATGCTTCAGGGCTCCAAAGCCACCTTTGCCCAGTGGCGGTCAGGAAGAAATGGCCAGTAAGGGTGGGCTATTCTCTGACTGGCCTCGAGGGTGTTGCTGAAGCAGCTGGCGACCTCGTCACCCTCGTCTCTGGGACTGTGGCAATTCCTCTCTTTCCTCGGCCCACAGACAAGGGAAGTCCCCAGGAGGGGCAGAGCTGCGTAAGCCGAGCGGTGGCCGTCGGACGAGGCGCCCTGGGATGCCACGGAGCCGGCAGCTCACAGGATCTTGAGGGGCTGCGTGTTGCCCCCCTTGTCGTGCCAGCAGGGGTCGAAGATGGGGTAGACGGGCTTGTTGTCGAAGGAGGTGTGGAAAGTGTGGATGTGGGTCAGTGTGTCGGGGTGATCGGCGTTGTAGAAGGAGACCTCCCCGTCCGTGTAGTCCAGGTAGACGCCGATGGTCTCAGGGTGGGGACAGAGATCCAGGGGCCATGGGTTGGTGTCAAATATCCAGTAATTCTTCCTGGCCCTCTGCCGGTCGTAGCCGATCAGCCAGTAGCCCTCGGCGCAGACCTTGCTAGGGGGCCACGGCCACCACTTCACGCTGATCAACCTCCCCTGCCTCCTGGCTCGGTCCGAGACCACCCCCAGGTTCCAGCGCCGCTTCCGGCCCACGGACACCTCCCAGTAGTGCTGCCCCGCGCTGAAGCTCTGCTTGGCCACCACGCAGTTCGCCGTGTCGAATCGCCTCGGGCTGGAGTCAACAGACCTTTCCTGACTGACGCATGTCACCTCCTTCCCGTCCTTCGAGATCTCCAGGTTAGGGTGAGCCATGTCCGGGTCCAGGGATAAAACTGCCTTCCCTAGAAAGTGAAAAGGGACAGAGGCTCAGGACGCCTGGGTTCTCTCCCCAGCTCCAGGAGGGGAGTGGGGGCTGGTGGGTGAGAGCAGGGGGGGCTGGGAGCCAGGACTCCTGGGTTCTCTCCCGGCTCTGGGAGGGGAATTGGGGCTGGTGGGTTACAGCAGGGGGGGCTGGGAGCCAGGACTCCTGGGTTCTCTCTCCGGCTCTGGGAGGGAAGTGGGGTCTGGTGGGTTAGAGCAGGGGGGGCTGGGAGCCAGGACTCCTGGGTTCTCTCCCCGGCTCTGGGAGGCGAGGGGATGGGAGGGGGTCTGGGAGCCAGGACTCCTGGGTTCTCTCCCCGGCTCTGGGAGGGGAGAGGGGGTGGGGCTGGGAGCCAGGACTCCTGGGTTCTAGGCACAGATCCCAAGGCCAGAAGGGACAATTGTGATCATCTCGTCTGACCTCCTGGATTATGTAGACCAGAGACCTGCCCTAGAAGAAAATTCTCAGAGCAGAGCTTCCAGAAAACCCTCCCGTCTCGATTTTAAAAGTTGTCCTTGATGGAGAATCCCCCACGGCCCTGGGTAAATTGTTCCAAGGTTAATTCTCCTCACGGTTAAAAATTTATGTCTTATTTCCTGCCTAAGTCTGTCCAGCTTCAGCTGCCGGCCACTGGATCGCGTGGGACCTTCTCTGCTAGGCCTGTGTTAACGGCTGGTTGTTCCCCAGGTTGGTATTTACAGGCTGGGATCAAGGCACCCGTAGCCGCTTCTCAGTGAAGCTAAATGGACCGAGCTCCAGGAGTCTCTCGCTGTCAGGCCAGTTTCTAACCCCTGAATCGTTCTCGCGGCTCTTCTCTGACCCCTCTGCAGTTTATCACCAGCCCCCTTGACTGGTGGGCACCAGACCTGGACACGGGCCCACCCAGCGCCAAATCCAGGGGAAATCCCACCTCTGCTGTGCGCCTGCTGGCGATTCCCCTGGCCTCCCACGCCGGGCTGGCCCCGGCTCCCGTTTGGCTCTGGCAGGGTGCGGAAGGGACGTGGGGGGTTCGGAGGGTCACAGCGCTGGAGGGTCGGGAGAGGTGTTCTCTGTGTTTAGCCCAATCCCAGCTGCTTTGAGCTGTGTTCTGATCACATCACGCCCCAGCCCCTGCCCTGAACCCCCCAACCCGGAGCTGCCTCCTGCACCCCAAACCTCTCATCCCTGGCCCCAACCCAGAGCCTGCACCCCACGACCCACAGCCTTGACCTCCTCCCGCATCCCAACCTCCTGCCCCAGCCCAGAGCCCCTCCCACACCCTGAACCCCTCGGCCCCACCCCGCAGCCCTCACCCCAACCCTCTGCCCCAGCCCTGACCCTCTCCTGCACCCCCAGCCCTGAGCCCCTCCCACACCCTGAACCCCTCGGCCCCACCCCGCAGCCCTCACCCCAACCCTCTGCCCCAGCCCTGACCCCCTCCTGCACCCCCAGCCCTGACCCCCTCCCACACCCTGACCCCCTCATTCCCGGCCCCACCCCGCAGCCCTCACCCCATCCCTCTGCCCCAGCCCTGACCCCCTCCTGCACCTCCAGCCCTGAGCCCCTCCCACACCCTGAACCCCTCATTCCCGGCCCCACCCCGCAGCCCTCACCCCATCCCTCTGCCCCAGCCCTGAGCCCCTCCCACACCCTGAACCCCTCATCCTTGGCCCCACTCCAGAGTCTGCACCCCCCAGCCCAGAGCCCTGATCCCCTCCAGCATCCCCAGCCCTGAGCCCCTCCCACACCCTGAACCCCTCATCCCCAGCTCTGTTGGGACATGGGCATCAACAATTTTCTTCAACTGAGTCACTGGAAAAAAAGTTTGAAAACCACTGGGCCAGGATACTGCTTGGGCAGACCTCCAAGGAAAACAGAGGGTGCTGCAGGGAGCGGGACAGTGCTGTGGTAGGGGGCGCTGTGCAGTGGGGCTGGGGGCTCAGCAGGGGGCGCTCTCCCCTGCCGGCCAGGGCTGGCCCCAGTGCAGCGCTAGGGGGCGCTGTGCTGCAGGGAGTGGGAAAGGGGCTCAGCAGGGGGCGCTCTCCCCTGGCAGCCAGGGCTGGCCCCGATGCCCCAGGTTGGCACTAGGGGGCGCTGTGCTGCAGGGAGCAGGGATCAGCAGGGGGCGCTCTCCCCTGGTGGCCAGGGCTGGCCCCATTGCCCCAGTGTGGCACTAGGGGGCGCTGTGCTGCAGGGAGCGGGGTGAAGGCTCAGCAGGGGGCGCTCTCCCCTGCCGGCCAGGGCTGGCCCCATTGCCCCAGTGCGGCACTAGGGGGCGCTGTGCTGCAGGGAGTGGGGTGAAGGCTCAGCAGGGGGCGCTCTCCCCTGGGGGTCAGGGCTGGCCCCATTGCCCCAGTGTGGCACTAGGGGGCGCTGTGCTGACGGGAGCGGCATTTCTGCACAAGGCTACGATTTTGTGGTGGGTGTTTTTAGTAAACGTCACAGGTCGTGGGCAATAAACACTCGGTCACGGACGCCCAGGCCCCGGCTGCCTGGGGCTGGTCACGGAGGTCACGTAAAATCACGGAATCCGTAACTAATCTGTAGCCTTATCTCTGCGCCTCCAGACACGAATATTTTCTTCCCCCCCCTCCATCCCCAGCCTTCCCACGGAGCCGCTGTGGGGCCTGGGCATCGCGGCGCATTTACATGGTGGTTCAGAGGCAGCGGGGCCGGGCCGCCGGCCTGGCTCACTGGGCGCGAGCTGCAAAGCTCCGGCTTACCAGGGAAACGGCTTCGGGGGAGATTTTTCCACATTCTGGTTTCAGGAGTCCCAGCGCGCGCCTGCCAGGACGGGGCGGATGTGGGGGAAGGTCGGGGGCTTTCCTGATGGATAAATTGCAGACATTAAAAAGTGAGAAAAGGGAACAAAAGATGGTTAAGTGAGAAAGAGACTAGCCCTGCCCACTAGTGCCCACTCCCCTCCCAGAGCCGGGAGAGAACCCAGGAGTCCGGGGTCCCAGCCCCCCCTGCTCTAACCACCAGCCCCCACTCCCCTCCCATAGCCGGGGAGAGAACCCAGGAGTCCTGGCTCCCAGCCCCCCCTGCTCTAACCACCAGCCCCCACTCCCCTCCCAGAGCCAGGAGAGAACCCAGGAGTCCTGGTTCCCAGCCCCCCTGCTCTAACCCACCAGCCCCCACTCTCCTCCCAGAGCCAGGAGAGAACCCAGGAGTCCTGGCTCCCAGCCCCCCTGCTCTCACCCACCAGCCCCCACTCCCCTCCCAGAGCGAGGAGAGAACCCAGGAGTCCTGGCTCCCAGCCCCCCCCTCTCACCCACCAGCCCCCACTCCCCTCCCAGAGCCAGGAGAGAACCCAGGAGTCCTGGCTCCCCGCCCCCCCCCCCACTCCCCCCCCAGCCCCCCCTCCCCTCCCCTCCCAGAGCCGGGCTAGAACCCAGGAGTGGAGACCCCAGCCCACCTCCGAGAGCTGGGGACAGCCTGGCGCCTGGATCCCTGGGTTTGAGGGTCCCTTGTTGGCTGGCGGGTCCCAGGGCCGGGAGTCGGGGAAGCTGGGCCCAGGCAGAGATTCACTTTCGTTTTCAGGCTGAGCAGGAGCCTCAAAAACTGCTCTGGGCAGGAACTGGCAGCTTGTGCCGAGCAGGGTCAGGATCTCCGGCGGAAGCCGCTCACCTCACCCTGCCCTCGGCTGAAGTCGGCTTCTCCTGCCAGCTCGGGGCAGGGGCTAACAGGGTGACACCGCGATGAAAAGGGCTAGAAAACACGAGCTGTGAGGGGAGCTGGAAAGACCTGGGGGTGTTTAGTCTGGAGAAGAGAGGCCTGAGCGGGGGCGTGAGAACAGTTTTCAAGTATGTAAAAGGTTGTTACAAAGAGGAGGGAGAAGAATTGTTCTTCATAACCTCTGAGGCCAGGACAAGAAGCAATGGGCTTAAACTGCAGCAAGGGAGGTTTAGGTTGGACATTAGGAAAACTCCCTAACTGTCCGGGAGGTTAAGCACTGGAATAAATTGCCCGGGGTGGTGGTGGAATCTCCCTCATTGGGGATTTTTAAGGGCAGGTTGGACAAACACCTGTCAGGGATGATCTAGATGGTGCTTGGTCCTGCCCTGAGTGCAGGGGACTGGACTAGAGACCTCTCGAGGTCCCTTCCAGTCCTGTGATTCTGTGATCATCGATGTCTCCCTCGTCTCTGATCAGCACGAGAGACGCTGTGCCATGCCGCCAACGGAGGAAAGGTCCTCGTGCACGCCGGGGAACAAGCCCTACAAGTCTTTGAAATGTACCATGACCGTCCCCGCGGTGGACATCAGGGAGTTGTCAACATGAGAACGGTGCTTTTCTCAAGGTGCTATTGGCCTGGGATGACAAAAGACATCGTCGGGTGGGTCTGTAACGTAATTAAACCAAACCCTGACCTGTGTCATTTAAAATTACCGAACCACCAAAACAGAAAATCAGCCTTCTGCTGGTGGCATCTGACTCAGATAATGAAAATGAACGTGCGTCAGTCCGCTCTGCTTTGGATTGTTATCGAGCAGACCCCGTCATCAGCATGGGCGCATGGCCTCTGGAATCGTGGCTGAAGCATGAAGGGACATACAAATCTTTAGCGCATCTGGCAAATAAATACCTTGCAACGCCGGCTACAACAGTGCCATGCGAACGCCTGTTCTCACTTTCAGGTGACATTGTAGATAAGAAGCAGGCAGCATGATCGCCCTGCAAATGTAACCAGCTTGTTTGTCTGAGCGATTGGCTGAACAGGAAGTAGGACCCAGTGGCCTTGCAAGCTCTAAAGTTTTAAAGGTGGGGCCCCACAGGTCCCAGGCAGTGGAGACAGCTCAGAGCTGGAGCAGTGCTGGGCAGCGGGGCAGATCCCTGAGACGTGACTCCCGCGATCCTACCCAGCCCACCCACACCCATTGGCCCCATGGCCAGCAGCCTTGCAGAGCACACACCTCTCTCTCTCCCTGCTTTCCTAGCACCAGTTATGTTACTACAGGAATGAAATCGAGACATCCCGTAAAACAGCTAGTTCCACATTGTTCTTCAGCCCTCAGATCATTGAAATGCAGCTTTGCATTTGAGATACTATATGACTGTAGTGCACTTTGCACTGCCTGCATCAGGAGAGGAGAAGAGGACAAGACTGTCCCTAGCATATATGATTTTAAAGAAAGGTGAGACACACCCACCCACTATCAATACAACAAGAAGGGAGAACAGTAGCTGGGGCCAAGAGAGAAGATGCAATGAAACCCTTCTGTCCCCACAACTGATGTCTGAAAAGCATCAGTCACTCTGCAGATCAAAGAAAGAAAGAGCAGCCAGTTTCAGACAGATAGGATCCTTATGACCTATATAGGAGAAGTGCACTTCCCTATAGCAGTTTCCCAACAGAGTTTTCTTATGGATTTATTTATTAAGCAAAAATTAAGATTAGGAGTCTGATTTAAATTATGTACATTTTCAGTGTTAGTTAACTGTGGAACTATTGCAACTACTTTTCTTTTACTCCTGCCTTCATAAAAAGCTACTGAGTTATAACAGATAATTACAAAGACTAAAGTACATGCTTTAATATAATTAGGACCGGGCAACCCAAGATGAAAACTACACCGTGGAAGAGTCCTACAACCAGGTCTTTGAGGCCAATCCCTTCATCAATGGAATCCTAACCAAACTATGAGGAAGGAGAAGAGTCACCCTCAAACTTTTGACAATAGCTCAAGGTCAGACACCAAGAAGACCAGCACCATTCATATTCTGGTTTTGGATAAAATACTTGATCTTGCCTACATCATAGAAACCTTCCTCTCTCCAAGTCTACACCCCACTACACCCTTTAGCGATAAAGTAACCATGAAACAAGTTCTGAATCAGTCGTCTTTCTTCCCAATTTAGGTTTAACAATAAAGCTGCAGCGTAAGTAGCTATGGGAGATGACAGTGCAACTACTAGGTATTGGTGGGGGGAAAGTGTGCTAGTAATGTCCTGGATATACTGCCAGGGCCGGCTTTAGGCCAATTGAACCAATTCCCCTGAATCGGGCCCTGCCCCTAAGAGGGTCCCGCGCCCAAGCCCCGGTTCGGTGTATTGGCAAGAGTCGGTGCACTGTACCGGGGTGGCCCGGCTTCTCCAGGGGACAATTTAAACGGCCTGGGGGCCCTTTAAATTGCCACCACAGCCACACTGCTGGAGCCCTGGGGTAGGGCTGTGGGGATCTGTGGGCTACTTAAAAAGTCCGTGGCTCCCGTTGCTTCTATCGCCCCAGCCCTTTAAATAGCCACTGGAGCCCCGCCGCTCCCCCAGGGCTCCGGCAGCTGTGTACATGGCCAGGGCTGTGGAAGCAGGGGAGCCCCTGGTGGGGGAGGGAGGAGGAGGAGGGAGCACGTACCATACCGGGTGGTCTGTACCCCCTGTACCCGCACCCCCTGCCCTATCTCCAGCCAACCCCTGCCGCACCCCCCTATGGCCCTGCTTGAAGCCAGCCAGCCCACCCCACCCCATACACCCCTGTCTCCAGCCATTGCTGCACCCCTTGCCCTGCCTGCAGCCAGCCCCATGTCCCCTGGTGCCCTGCAATTCCCTGGGCAGTAACCCTGCACACCTGCTTCAATGATGGGAGAAGAGAGCAGCTGGTACCCACACATGTGCACACCCTAGGGTGACCAGACAGCAAGTGTGAAAAATCAGGATGGGGTGGAGGTTAATAGGATCCTATATAAGAAAAAGACTCCAAAATTGGGACTGTCTCTATAAAATCGGGACATGTGGTCACCCTAGCACACTCCCAGGGAGTGGCGGGGACCCACACATGTGAAACGGAGTCATTTCTAGTTCAGTCCCATCTTTTTATAAAAGAACTGTAGGTCGGATTAACATACAGCCGTATTTTCCCGGACACGTCAGACTTTTTGGTTCTTAAATTGCTGTCCGGGAGGAATTTTTAAATATGGACATATGGTAACCCTATTGGTACCAGAAATACATACTCTGGCACATCCCTTAAATCAGAACTTTTGATAGGGAACCGGTTGCTAAGAAAGGAAAGGCTTTTTTTTTAACCTTTTTTTTCTTTTTTTAAAAGTCATCCCTGCTGGGGCCCCGCCGAAAATGTTTGAATTGGGTGGACCCCAAACTTCCTAAAGCCGGCCCTAACTCGTCTGTTCAGTGTTATAGCTTTTAATATGCTACTGCAACCACTGTAATAGAGCATTAATGTCCCAATGTACTGTAGCTTGTTTTAACTTACCGTAATACTAGACGTGGTGCATGTGAACATTGCCGTAACGAGGGCAAGGCGAGTGAGGCACTTGCCTCGGGCACGGAAAGTGAGGGGCTCAGAAAGTCTCTCCTTCAGCGGCAATTCGGCAGCAAGTCCTTCCCTCTGAGAGGGACTGGGGGACCCGTTGCCGAATTGCCGCTGGTCGTCATCAATGGAGAGGGGCGGCACATGCGGCTCTTTTGCAGAAATTCGTTGGTGGATCCTTCCTTCCAATAGGGAAGAGCCGGACATGCTGCCTCTGTTCCTTGCCTTGTGTGCAAAAATCCCTAGGTACGGCTCTGCATGTGAAGCTCTCTTAAAAGCTGACACTACAGTAGTGATATTCCCAAGCCAGCATGCATAGGGCTGGGAGTGGGGAAGGGGAGGGCATTTAGGTACAAGTAACATCTCTCACACCAAACAGGAACTTTTCCAAAGTTCATTATTATACCTTGTCTTACAAACACCAAAAACTATTACATATGCACAAAGGTCAATAATCCCCCCCTCCCCATATATACAGAGTTGTGCTTCTGCATATAGTATCTATCTCAGATTAATATTGAGCTACCAGCTGTTCAGGAATCAGTAAAGAGTCAGCTGACAAGCCACATGTTGAATCCTATTGCAAACAGTATGGGTGACCCATGAGGCATTCTGAAGCAAGAGATTACTGTAAAACTTTAAATAAGACGCAGAAAGAATAAACTTTTCTTAGGTTTTGTTTCTGTCAGATTTATTGTATTATGTATAGTAGGTGTTTAATATAAAAACCAGGTAGTATGGTTTACAATGTTATAACAAGAGATTATGCTCTTACCATTATCCAGTCAACTTGCACACTACTATTTTGAATTAGTGATAATTCAGAGAGAGAGAAAGAAGAAAGCTGAATTTAGATAATTATTAACCAGATTCCTGGTTATTCACCAGCCACTTTGCTTCAGTCCATGGCATAAAGCATCATAAACCCAGGACAGTATTGACAAGACAATATTCACCTCGAATTGGCATCTGCTACACTCCCTGCCCCCGCCTCATTCCCAGTCACACTATTCAGGATACAGCCTAGTGAGAAAGTGGCATGGCTGAAGCATGTAGCTGGCAACTGAAAACTAGTACAGAGTACAATAGCCCTGAGAACATTGCTTAATTCTGAGCACTGTGTCTGCAGTGAGATGCAGGGTGGGCTTGGTGTCACGGCACCATTGGCACCATTGTAAAGTCGGTACTGACTCTAATTCCCCTCCCACAGGAAAACTCCCTTGGACCTTTTCTGGATGCCACTAAAAATATAAAAATCTGCTTCCCCGGTGCTAATTTACTGCTACCGGAGACTTGATGCAGTGAAATAATTTCCCTATATTCCATCAAACTCTGCATCACATCTCTTGAGTATTTAAAAGAGTGTCTCATAACTATTTGTCTATGTAAAGTATCAGAGCAGTTCACAAATTTTAGGATTGCCTTTTGCTGCATTACTCTTGCCTGTGAATCCAGCTCTTACAGTCCCATGTTCACACGTCATTGCTTGTGTAGAAGCTGATTCACAAATATTCAGTAAGTGTATTATATGGTCTCACCCTACATCGTTCCCAAGGGCAAAAATCTTCTGCAACAATGAAGGCTTGGGCTGATGACCAGTGGCTGCAGAATTTTTGGATGCATCTTTGTGCAAAACTCCCCAAAATGAAAGCTGCACTGACAGTGGAGAAGAAAAAACAATTGCACTATGGGGATCTGCAACAACAGATTACTTTCTGTCAATCAGTGGTCTCTCTCCTAAACTAAGGTGAATGGATTTCTTTAATGTCAGTAGTCACAACATATGGTTAAATATTTTATGATCAATATCCTGTTAAGAACTCAGCGGTCACAGATAATACCTGTCTTCTTTGGGAAACCAGGGCACATTATCCAGTCTTTTCCCCCACCCCAGCACAACCAAAACTGATCTGAGTTTTGCTAACACCAACTTGTCCGCAGTGTCACCCAGAAGCAGAGCACAAATACAAAATACAGACAGTATAGACCCAATACTTATAACTTCAACTACAAAATGATACATACATATAGACAGCATAATCCTAACCACCAACCCATCACCTGGTCTTAGCCACCTTATATGACCCCCTTTACCTAAGATTTGGTGCCACTACAGGACCTTGGTTGCAAACCATGTTCTATATGGTCCCAGTTTATATCAATAACGTCATACACACACAAACGAGTGAAAGTGCGCACCTCACTCATCCAATAGGTCAATTTGGCACATTAGCCAGGAGGAAGCAGATCGTGAGCCTTTTCAGCCACAAACCCCATCCCTCCAGTTTTGCAACCATCCCTGGACCAGTGACAGGGGCACAACCATCCCTGGACCAGTGACAGGTGCGCAACCATCCCCGGACCAGTGACAGGTGCATAGGGAGCCAAGTCAATGGAAATAATCAAGGAGGAAGCCAGTGGAAAAAATGAATGGGGCCACTCTGGTTATCACCTTGGGGTCAGGGGAGTGCTCTGTACCCACAAACCTTACCTCCCTATTCACGTATTCACACACAAAAAAGTGAAAGCGCGCGCCTCACTCATCCAATAGGTCAATTTGGCACATTAGCCAGGAGGAAGCAGATCGTGAGCGTTTTCAACCACAAACCCCATCCCTCCAGATTTGCAACCATCCCTGGACCAGTGACAGGTGCACAACCATCCCTGGACCAGTGACAGGGGCATAGGCAGCCAAGCCATTGGAAACAATCAAGGAGGAAGTCAGCGGAAAAAATGAAAGGGGCCACTCTGGTTATCACCTTGGGGTCAGGGGAGTGCTCTGTACCCACAAACCTTACCTCCCTATTCACGTATTCACACACAAACAAGGGAAAGCACGCGCCTCAAGCATCCAAAAGATCAGGGTTCGGCAACCTTTCAGAAGAGCTGTGCCGAGTCTTCATTTTGTCTCTCTCATTTAAGGTTTCGCATGCCAGTAATACATTTTAATATTTTGAGAAGGTCTCTTTTTATGGCTATAATATATAACTAAACTATTGTTGTATATAAAGTAAATAGGGTTTTTAAAATGTTTAAGAAGCTTCATTTAAAATTAAATTAAAATGCAGAACCCCCCCGAACCTGCAATAGGTCAGTTTGGCACATTAGCCAGGAGGAAGCAGAATGTGAGTGTTTTTGACCACAAACCCCATCCCTCCTGAAAAGGAGCCTATATAAGAAAAAGACCCAAAAATCGGGACTGTCCCTATAAAATCGGGACATCTGGTCACCCTACCTGTAAATGGTGCACAGACTCACTGCTCTTCTTTTTGGCAATGTTAATTTCTTTCCAGCAATTAGATTCCTTCAATTTCTTATGGAAAGAATTTTAGCTTCCTGTATCAAATGGCTCATTCTACAGATTACTATAAGCGATTATACAACATCAACAGACAATAGCTGGGGGAAAGCAAACAAACAAATGTCCCCATTAGAAAATTTCATTAACAAGTTAGGTAATAAAGGAGAGCTTGTGGGAAGTATATGCAAATGAAGCAGACTGTGAAGAACTTCAGAAAGAGTGCACAAAACTAAGTGATTGGGCAACAAAATGGCAACTGAAATGTAATGTGGATAAATGTAAAGTAATGCACATTGGAAAAAAATAACCCCAACTATACATACAATATGGTGGGGGCTAATTTAGCTACAACTAATCAGGAAAGAGATCTTGGAGTCATCGTGGATAGTTCTCTGAAGATGTCCACGCAGTGTGCAGAGGGGGTCAAAAAAGCAAACAGGATGTTAGGAATCATTAAAAAAGGGCTAGAGAATAAAACAGAGAATATCTTATTGCCCTTATATAAATCCAGGGTACTCCCACATCTTAAATACTGGGTACAGATGTGGTCTCCTTATCTCAAAAAAGATATACTGGCATTAGAAAAGCTTCAGAGAAGGGCAACTAAAATGATTAGGGGTTTGGAACGGGTCCCATATGAGGAGAGATTATTCCAGCTATTTGACTGGAACCTGAGAGTCAGAATTACTCCAGGGTGAAGCTAATGTTGAGAGCAGACTCTGAAGCTACTTAAGGCAGCTTGCCTGAATTATTAGCTAAGTAATAGTCAGTCTCTTCCCCTCTAGTTCCAACACAGGGTTACATGAAACATTCCAATGCAATTCAAGATGACACAACTCATTACGTTTAATATTTCAATCACACATTTAGATTAAAATAGCATGATTTATCAGGATTAATTTCCATGGACTGGTCTACAAGACACCTTATTAGCATATATTATATAATCATTAGCTATAATTAAATCCAAATCTGAATTCACCCACTATCTTTGCTTTCCAGACCAATTGTTCAGATACCAAAGGTTCATTTCTTAAACCCAATTTCCCCAGTTTGTACTGGAGGGAGCAAGTTCTCTAGTCACTTACTCTATATGAAACTATACTGCTTCACTTTAGAACCTGTATTCTCCAGCTTTTGTAGAAAGTTTGCTCTATTCACTGTAATTGTACAAAGTTACTACCCATTTCATATTTTTAATTTACATTCAACAACCCAAGTCCATTACTGGAGCTTAACTGCACAGAATTAAACAAAAATATTATGGAATTACTGTCAGTAACCCTAAGCCTTGTCCATTCAGCTTGGTGTCAGCCATTCCCTGAGCCGAATGAGGCCTATCATTAGTCAGTTATGATGTTCCAGTCCGGTTTGCCTAAAATTCATAATGATCCTTTTATGGTCAATTTTTTTCACGGAAGTAGCATCTAGCGGAACTGATGCCCTTATGTTTTGCATCATTGTCCATGTTCTTTGTCTTACAAACAACATTTAACATTTCCTCCCCAAAACCTCTCAAACATGTAATGCATCCAACTGGAATCCCCTTTCTCATGAATATCAGAGATAGACTGGTACTCACAGGATTCATAATGAATCATTTCTACTTTCTTCATGATAGGTGCCGTGCCTTTAATCCCTACTAGGCTGCTGCACAAAAAGATTCTAATGTTGCCACAAATTCCACAGGTTCACAAAGTCTCCTCGGACTTTTCAAGTTCAAGTCCAGTTGGGTCATCATCACCACCACGTTTTTATCTGGATGGCCATACTGGTTGTCTGGATACGCCACCCATCAGACACACAAGTCACCACAGATCCTCTGCTAGTTCAAGTGGAGTTTCCTTTCCTTCCTCCTGTTAACCCTTAACTGAGCTCTGGCCAGCTTAGATTGATGTCAGGCTGCAAACCTTATATCAAGGACTTGTACCGACTCAGAATGCCTCAGTATGTGTCCTAAGGCTAAATTTTGCAGCGTTGTCAGAGCTGGTTGCTTAGCTGTAGTTTTAGTTTAGCTGCTAAAACACCCTCCTTGCTTATTCCTCAACCATTCATTTGGCATATGATGTTAAACAGGGCTAAATAAGCCTCCCAATATGTTTTTCTTCAGAAATGTAGACTTTGTATAGTTGAGCATCAATCAACTGCTATTTATCTCCTCTAGGCTTCTCTGTGGGGCAGTAGGCAATAGAAAAAGTCTTTGTCTTACTCCAAACTTCTTTCTTTTCTAATTCCTTATCTGAGCTATTAACTTTCACAGTGGTCCTCAGAACCTCTGAAATTCTTGCTCAGGTATTTTCACAAGCCTTTAAGTGAGCGTTTATGCTGCAGCTGAAAGCGTGTCTACAAGCATGCAGAGACAGACATGCCCTAGATCTGCTCGAGATAGCTTGCTAAGAATAGTAGTGTTGATTTCATGACACAGACTAGCCACCCAAGTACCAGCCCGCTGTACCCCATAGTCAGGTGGCTAGCTCATAACACCACCCACGCCACATCATCCTCACTGCTATTGTTAGACCTAGTGTGTGTCTATCTGCCAGAGTTGGGAGGCACGCACCTAGCTGCAGTGTAAATATTCCCCGTGTCAATTATTCCAAAGAAGATAAATTGCATGGAATTCAGTGTACTATGCAGATTTTTCAAACAGCCGAAAAGCTTAAGTCCTAACTGCCCTGTGTGGATATCATAGAGTTTCACTGACTTTGCATCTTACTGATTATTGCACCATATTGCTTACTGATTTTTGCCTTACCACACCTGTTATTGTTCAAATCAATGTAATGCAGAGATTCACTGACTTTTAAACTGTACAGCTAAGAAGGCCATGTGCATGCCCCATGAAGCCTATTTTTCAAATAGTAAAGTGCTAATGTTGTTGAAATAGACTGTACGTGTGCAAAGTACAATTTTCAAATTTTCATAACTGTGATAAATTCAAACCAAATGTCATGACAATTTTGAAAGGCGCTTCTCCCAAAAGGCAATTTTCCTGCCAGCTTTTAGCTTCCTATTCCTGCCTACTTCAGTGCCAGACCTGATTTTTCTTAAAAATAAAATCACAATCATTTTAATAATGGGAGAAATGTTATTTTCCCCTCTCATTCTTAAAAATGGTGGAACTGTTTTTGCTCAAAATTTCAAAGGAAAAAAAATCATCCCCAAGAAGAGGCCAATTTTGGTAAATTTCAGGCCAAAAAGTAACAGTTTTGTAAAGTTCTGAGCAGTTGAAAACAGAGCAATAGAATGTAAATGCTTAGACACCTTTACCCACATCTGCTAGCTAGAACTCCAGTTTCAGATAGATTAAACGGATTAGGCCAGGGGTAGGCAACCTATGGCACGTGTGCCAAAGGCGGCACGTGAGCTGATTTTCAGTGGCACTCTCACTGCCCGGGTCCTGGCCACCGGTCTGGGGAGCTCTGCATTTTAATTTAATTTTAAATGAAGCTTCTTAAACATTTTAATTTTTGTATTTACTTTACATACAACAATAGTTTAGGTTTCAGAGTAGCAGCCGTGTTAGTCTGTATCCGCAAAAAGAACAGGAGGACTTGTGGCACCTTAGAGACTAACAAATTTATTTCAGCATAAACTTTCATGGGGTACAGCCCACTTCTTCGGATGCATAGACTGGAACACACAGGAGAGCTTTATACGTACAGAGAACATGAAAAGGTGGAAGTAGCCTTACCAACAGGAAGAGTCTAATCAATTGAGATGAGCTATCGTCAGCAGGAGAAAAAATAACTTTTGAAGTGATAATTGAGATGACCCATAGAAGGTGTGAGGAGAACTTAACATAGGGAAATAGATTCAATTGGTGTAATGACCCAACCATTCCCAGTCTCTGTTTAAACCTAAGTTAATTGTATCTAATTTGCATATTAATTGGAGTTCAGCACTCTCTCTTTGGAGTCTGTTTTTGAAGTTTTTTGTTGCAAAATTGCCACCTTCAAGTCTGTCACTGCCGCCACCACCACGCAGCACAGAGGCTGGGTCAGGCCGGGCTCTGCAGCTGCGCTGCCCCAGACGCTCGCAGCCCAGATGCCCAGAGCGAGGGAGGTGAGGCTGCGGGGAAGGGCAGGGGGGAGCTGCAGCCGGTTCGCAGGGGTTCGCGCGAACCCGTTGTTACATTTAGCAGCCATTTTAGAACCGGTTGTTAAGGGCTGCTAAATGTAACAACGGGTTCGCCCCCTTCTCCTCCCCCTCCCCTGCTTCCCGCGAATCAGATGTTCGCGGGAAAACTGAACAAGCAGCATGGAGGCAGGTAAGCTGGGGCGCGGAGGGGGAGGGGAGGTGCAGCTGGCTCAGCAGCTCCCGGTCCCAGACCGCGGCTCCCTCCAGCCCAGCGCCGGCCGGGGAGTCGGGCCGAGCGGCTCGGCCCCGGTGCCGGCCCGGGGAGTCGGGCCGCGCGGCTCGGCCCCGGTGCCGGCCCGGGGAGTCGGTCCGCGCGGCTCGGCCCCGGTGCCGGCCCGGGGAGTCGGGCCGAGCGGCTCGGCCCCGGAGCCGGCCCGGGGAGTCGGTCCGCGCGGCTCGGCCCCGGTGCCGGCCCGGGGAGTCGGGCCGAGCGGCTCGGCCCCGGAGCCGGCCCGGGGAGTCGGGCCGCGCGGCTCGGCCCCGGTGCAGGCCCGGGGAGTCGGGCTGAGCGGCTCGGCCCCGGTGCCGGCCCGGGGAGTCAGGCCGCGCGGCTGCCGCCGAGCAGCTCAGCCCTGGTGCCGGCCAGGGGAGTGGGGCCGCGCGGCTCGGCCCCGGTGCCGGCCCGGGGAGTGGGGCCGCGCGGCTCGGCCCCGGTGCCGGCCCGGGGAGTCGGGCCGCGCGGCTCGGCCCCGGTGCCGGCCCGGGGAGTCGGGCCGAGCGGCTGGGCCCCGGTGCCGGCCCGGGGAGTCGGGCCGCGCGGCTCGGCCCCGGTGCCGGCCGGGGGAGTCGGGCCGAGCGGCTCGGCCCCGGTGCCGGCCCGGGGAGTCGGGCCGCGCGGCTCGGTCCCGGTGCCGGCCCGGGGAGTCGGGCCGCGCGGCTTGGCCCCAGTGCAGGCCCGGGGAGTCGGGCTGAGCGGCTCGGCCCCGGTGCCGGCCCGGGGAGTCAGGCCGCGCGGCTGCCGCCGAGCAGCTCAGCCCTGGTGCCGGCCAGGGGAGTGGGGCCGCGCGGCTCGGCCCCGGTGCCGGCCCGGGGAGTGGGGCCGCGCGGCTCGGCCCCGGTGCCGGCCCGGGGAGTCGGGCCGCGCGGCTCGGCCCCGGTGCCGGCCCGGGGAGTCGGGCCGAGCGGCTGGGCCCCGGTGCCGGCCCGGGGAGTCGGGCCGCGCGGCTCGGCCCCGGTGCCGGCCGGGGGAGTCGGGCCGAGCGGCTCGGCCCCGGTGCCGGCCCGGGGAGTCGGGCCGCGCGGCTCGGTCCCGGTGCCGGCCCGGGGAGTCGGGGCGAGGGGCGGGGCCCCGGAGCCGGCCCCGGGAGTCGGGCCGCGCGGCACGGCCCCGGAGCCGGCCCGGGGAGGGGTGCCGCGTGGCCCAGCCCCGGGGCCGGCCCGGGGCTTGGGGCCCCGCGGCTCGGCCCCGGTGCAGGCCCTGGGAGTCGGGCCGAGCGGCTCGGCCCCGGTGCCGGCCCGGGGAGTCAGGCCGCGCGGCTGCCGCCGAGCAGCTCGGCCCCGGCGCCGGCCCGGGGAGTCGGGCAGCGCGGCTGCCGCCGAGCAGCTCGGCCCCGGTGCCGGCCCGGGGAGTCGGGCCGCGTGGCTCGGCCCCGGTGCCGGCCCGGGGAGTCAGGCTGCGCGGCTGCCGCCGAGCAGCTCGGCCCCGGTGCCGGCCCGGGGAGTGGGGCCACGCGGCTTGGCCCCAGTGCAGGCCCGGGATGTCGGGCCGAGCGGCTCGGCCCCGGTGCCGGCCCGGGGAGTGAGGCCGCGCGGCTGCCGCCGAGCAGCGCGGCCCCGGTGCCGGCCCGGGGAGTGGGGCCGCGCGGCTCGGCCCCGGCGCCGGCCCGGGGCGTGGGGCCGAGCGGCTCGGCCCCGGTGCCGGCCCGGGGAGTCGAGCCGAGCGGCTCGGCCCCGGTGCCGGCCCGGGGAGTCGGGCCGAGCGGCTCGGCCCCGGTGCCGGCCCGGGGAGTCGGGCCGCGCAGCTCGGCCCCGGTGCCGGCCCGGGGAGTCTGGCCGCGCGGCTCGGCCCCGGTGCCGGCCCGGGGAGTCGGGCCGAGGGGCTGGGCCCCGGTGCCGGTCCGGGGAGTCGGTCCGCGCGGCTCGGCCCCGGTGCCGGCCCGGGGAGTCGGTCCGCGCGGCTCGGCCCCGGTGCCGGCCCGGGGAGTCGGGCCGAGGGGCTGGGCCCCGGTGCCGGCCCGGGGAGTCGGTCCGTGCGGCTCGGCCCCGGTGCCGGCCCGGGGAGTCGGCCTGCGCAGCTGCCGCCGAGCGGCTCGGCCCCGGTGCCGGCCCGGGGAGTCAGGCCGCGCGGCTTGGCCCCGGTGCAGGCCCGGGGAGTTGGGCCGAGCGGCTCGGCCCCGGTGCCGGCCCGGGGAGTCGGGCCGCGCGGCTGCCGCCGAGCAGCTCGGCCCCGGTGCCGGCCCGGGGAGTCGGGCCGCGCGGCTCGGCCCCGGTGCCGGCCCGGGGAGTGGGGCCGCGCGGCTCGGCCCCGGTGCCGGCCCGGGGAGTGGGGCCGCGCGGCTCGGCCCCGGTGCCGGCCCGGGGAGTCGGGCCGCGCGGCTCGGCCCCGGTGCCGGCCCGGGGAGTCGGGCCGCGCGGCTCGGCCCCGGTGCCTGTGATGGAGCAGGGACTGTCTATAAGCAGATATTCAGAGCAGGTATTCAGACTGTAACATGAGCTAGACCTGGGGGAAGGGAGATGACACCTCTGGCCAGTGAGGAGACAAAGGAACGGAGCTGAGAAGAGAGGAGGGGCCGGAGCAGTTGGGAGTTTGCTGGAGAACAGAGGGGAGGCAGGGAGACTAGGCTCTGACCCCCGAGGGGGCCTGGGAGGCCCCCCAAGATGGACCTATACGGGGAGATCCTGTTGTCTGTGCCTGCAAGACCTGTGTTGGACTGTGTTCCTGTCGTCTAAATAAACCTTCTGCTTTACTGGCTGGCTGAGAGTCCTGGTGAATCGGCAGGGAGACCGGGGGTGCAGGGCCTGGCGCCCCCACACTCCGTGACAACTGGTGGTAGCGGTGGGATCGACTGCACCCCGCGGACGGCGCTTCCTGCAGTAAGTGACTGGGGAGCAGTAAAACGAAGGGGCGAGTCACCCCTGGGCGAGTGTGACCAGAGAGAAGGACTTTGCAGTAACAGGGTCCCCCGGGGGATCACAGCGAGCGATCCCAGGGGCGGAGGAGTCTGCAGCTCGACCCTGGCAGAGAGGGGGTGACCTCAAGAAGGGCTGGTGCACTAGGGGTCCCCCTGGAACCCGTGGGGAGCGGCGAGCACCCCGGCCTGTGAGCGGCCAGCAGGAAGATGTTTGCCATGCAGCGCAAGTGCGACCTGGTGGAGCAGTGCAAGCTGAGGGGGCTGCACTGTGGGAAGCTCACCAAGGCCCAGCTGATTGCCCGGCTGGAGGATGCAGATCGTGTGAATGAACCGATCCCTGTCTCTGAGGGAAGCAGCCGGGCAGGTGCAGCGCAAGCACCAGTGTCTGTCCCCGCTGGGAGTGGTCAGCCGGCTGCTGAGGGCTTCCCGAGACCCCCCACCCCTAGGCCTAGGGGGAGGGGGAGGAGGGGGAGCCCAGCGACTACCGAGGGCTCAGTGGCCAGCAGGGGATCGTCCCGGCGGAGATCCCTGTCCCTGGAGCGGAGGCGGCTGGAATATGACAGGGAGGCGCTCGAGTTAAGGAGGCAAGAACTGAAACAGGAGCGAGAGGAGAGGCAGAAGCAACGCGAATACGAAGAAAGGGAGAAGGAGAAGCAACGTAAACACGAGATGGACCTGGCCCGGCTGAGGAGCAGGGAGGCCCCGGCTGCGGGGAGTGAGGGGGGGCCCAAGCCTACAAAGAGCTTCGATAAGAACTTCCTGGCCCGGCGTAAGGAGGGGGAGGACATAGACACCTTCCTGACGGCCTTCGAGAATGCCTGCGAGCTGCACCGGGTTGACCCTGCAGACAGGATCCGGTGCCTCACCCCCTTACTGGACCCCACCGCCGTGGAGGTGTACAGCCGAATGAGAGGGGCGGAGGCGCGGGACTACAACCTGTTCAAAGAGGCCCTGCTCCGCGAGTTTGGGCTGACCCCGGAGATGTACCGGAAGAGGTTCCGGAGTCAACGTAAGACCCGGGAGGGCACATACCTACAACTGGTCAACCGGGCGCAGGGGTATGCCCGCAAGTGGACGGCTGGGGCCCAAACCAGAGAGGACCTGCTTGACCTAGTCGTACTGGAGCACCTGTATGAGCAGTTCCCACCCGACCTGAAGCTGTGGTTGATGGACCAAAAGCCGGAGAACCCGCAGCATGCAGGCCAGCTGGCCGACCAATACATGGACAGTCGGGCAGGGGATAATAGGGAGGCGTCTCGAAGTAGCCGGTCGGCCTCGACGCAGAGGGAGACTCATCAGGGAACCTCCCAGACGGGGCCGAGGGAGGACCCCCACCAAAGGGAAACATCTGGCGTCAGGTCCAGCCGTCCCACTCGAGGGGACCAGCGAGACATGGGCTGCTATCAGTGTGGCCAACTGGGCCACATACGGGCCCAGTGCCCCAAGCTCCGGGACAAACTGAGCAGACCAGCCCCACACCGGGTCAACTTGGTAGAGACCCAGCAGGATGAGGGGCAGTGTTCGCAGGGAAGGGGGGCTGGCCGCGTACCCCCTGCGAAGGAGGGAGGGGGGCCCCGGGTTGACCCCTCCAAGGGGCTGGAGGCTCCCAACCCTGAGTTTTGGGTTTACAGGGTGGGCAGGGACTACCCCTCCGGAGCGAGTGCCTTGTTCCCCTGGAGGTAGACGGGAAGGGGGTCACTGGGTACTGGGATACGGGCGCAGAGGTGACGCTGGCCCGGCCCGAGGTGGTGGGCTCAGATCGGATGGTGCCCAACACCTACCTGAACCTGAGGGGTGTGATCGGGACCCCATTCAAGGTGCCTGTGGCGAGGGTGCGCCTGAAGTGGGGGGACAAGGAGGGCCCCAAGGACGTGGGGGTGCACTCACATTTGCCCACAGAGGTGTTAATGGGGGGGGACCTCGAGGACTGGCCCAGTAACACCCGGGGTGCCCTGGCCGTGAACCATAGTCAGTGCCGACGCAGGGCTCTGCACCCTGACACCGGGGAAGGCACTCTGCCCGAGGCACCGGACCCTGACCCGGTGGGGAGGGAACGCCCAGGGACAGGGCTCAGAGAGGCTGTGGCCCCAGACCCAGCCAGGGAGAGAGAGCAGATCCCCGCCCCTGCCCCAGCGGCTGAGTACCAGGCCGCGGTGCGGGAAGACCCCTCCTTGCGGAGGATAAGGGACCTGGCCAGCCTCGGGGGGGGACAGACCATGGGACGAGGTGGCCGGAAAAGGTTCCTGTGGGAGAAGGGGCTCCTGTACCGAGAATGGGCTCCCCCGGGGAAGATGGAGTCAGGGGGGATCAGGAGGCAGCTGGTGGTACCCCAGGAGTATCGCCACCAGCTGCTGTGCCGGGCCCATGACATGTCCCCCTCAGGGCACCAGGGAGCCTGGCGTACCCAGCAGCGGCTGCTGCAGAACTATTACTGGCCTGGGGTCTTTGCCCATGTCCGGCAGCACTGCCGCTCCTGTGACTTCTGCCAGAGGGGGAGGAAGGCCCGGGGAGTCGGGCCGAGCGGCTGGGCCCCGGTGCCGGCCCGGGGAGTCGGGCCGAGCGGCTGGGCCCCGGTGCCGGCCCGGGGAGTTGGGCCCCACGGCGCCGATCGTGGTCCTGGCGGAGAGGACCCGGTCCCCAGGCAGTGTGGTAAGGGGGCAGGGAGGGGGGGGGTTGTGGGGGGGTGGATAGGGGTCAGGGCAGTCAGAGGGCAGGGAACAGGGGGATTGAATGGGGGGGCAAGGGTCCCGGGGAGCAGTCAGGAAAGAGCAGGGTTGGATGAGGTGGTGGGGGCACTCAGGGACAGAGAGAAGGGGTAGTTGTATGGGGTAGGGGTTCTGGGGGGGCCATCGAGAATGAGAGGAGGGGTTGGGTGGGGCGGCAAGGGGCAGTCAGGGGACAGGGAAGGAGGGGATGGGTCAGGGGTCTCGGAGTGTGTGTGTCAAGGAGCATGAGGGGTTGGATGGGGCACGAGGGAACCCGTTGTTAAAATTTTAGAGGGAGGAGGGAACCCGTTGTTAAAAATTTGGCAGCTCATGACTGGGGAAGGGGCTGGCGTTAGCCTCCCAGGCCAGGAGCTCGGGGGCGGGGCAAGACAGTCCCACAGGCCATAGTTTGCCCACCCCTGAGTTAGCATATAAAGTGTAGACACTTTACTTTGACAGAATGGGCAAGAAAAATATTGGCCCCGCCAAAGCATAGAAGCAATTTGATGTAACCTCTCTTCAAGCAGGCCATTCTAACGCTTCCCTTTTACATACTATCTTCAGGGGCTTTATGTAAACTCCCCATCAGTAATGATTAACCTGGGAAAAGCGTAGGATAGAAAAAGCAGATGTAGATCATTCAAATAGACTGTTGCCAAGTCTGTTGGTATCTATAGGAAACCAAGAAAGTCAGCAACTCCAGTGCCGGCGCCGACTCTGATCATAAAAAAAAATCCCATTTTTAGACTCGCTCATGAGATTTTGGCTACCTAATAACTGGAGCTGGGAGAAGCACACCTACTGATTTTTGGGTCTGTTTTCTATTCTTAAACGTGGAGCAAATTCATATCCCACCTGTCAAAAAACACAGAGAGCGAGATACATATTTTTCTGTGGTGGTTTCTTTTCATAATTTTTAGTGTCTTTTTTCTTCATGTTCATCCCTGTGTATTTATTCAAGGCACCCATTTTTGTTTTGGGGAGGATGTTTTCTCCATTCTACTAGACACTGTTATGTTTATTGTCCTGCCACCATCATGAAAACTGTTTCACAAAGCTAGAGGCTTTATAAAATGTCAAAAAACTGTTGGGCTGTCCAGTCCATAAATACCTTTTAGAAAATAACAGATCTTCCAACTAGGTCTAAATAATTATCTTCTCTATTTCCCCTACTCCTACTGTTCATCTAACAATTATGGCACCACAACAAAATTCATGGCATATTTCCCACATCATTTCTCTTTCTTATCCTCTCTTTTGGTCTGTGTCAAGCTTGCCTGTACTTTTCCTTTCATGGGCAGCTTCATCTCCATGTTAGACCAAAACTGTGCTAGATAACCAGTAAGGGCCATCAACTAAACCCTCTTAATCCTAATTTCCCTTGAGGGGCTTTCCCACCTTGGGGACCTTTTTGGGTAAAAGACAAGCTCTTCTTGCCCTATATTCGTCTGACCTTCTGACAACATGGCAACCCTTCAGCATAACTCCTTTCACAAAAGAACAATTTCATATCTAGTGGGGTGATTGTTTTCAATTACTTAACTGTGTATTCACGCTGGTGATGATCAAATGCACAGATAAATGCAGCATGTATGCAACTGACATTTGCAAAATAATACAATGCGAAACTGTCTTCTATGTCAACATTTTATGACTAAAAAAAAACCCTAAATATGCAAGTCAGAATGCATCAATTCTCCGCATGTATAAATCTGTGTGGTATAAATCTGCTCCTTGAACATCTGTTAGATACTTCTTTGTATAATGTATGAGAACATGTAAGTGTGAAATTCATATCTATCTCTCTCTATATATCGATATACAGAGAGAGATAGATAGATCAAAATGGAGAGAAAGAGGGAGATCATCTCTCAGAGCTCATCCAGAGCTCTGTGATAATAATAGAGAGCCCCTGAGGAAGCCAGCCCTGATTACAGAATGGGCCCCACCTGAGAGAAATTAGGTGATTTCAGGTTAACTACTGAGTGGGCCCAGCTGAGGAAGGGCTGGAGGAAACAGAATGCAGGGAGTCAAAAGGTGCCTGCAGGGTGTTGAGTGAGCACCCAGGGAACAGATTGGGAGACCTAGAAGGGAAGGAAAGAGGTGAGGAAGGAAATGGCCCAGGGAAAATGGTAACATGGGTAGAGGATTTGATTGAGCTGTGCAGTACAGAGCCCTGGGCTGGAACCTGGAAGTGAGGTTGGGACTGGATTCCCCCCCCAGCCCCGAGGAAGCGGTGTACAAAGGTAGCTGAGCCCAGAGAGGGGGCTGCAGTCTGAATGTGACCTCGCTGAAGAAGGAGCTGTGGAGAGGCTGGAAGCTTTTTCTTTCTGTTAAAATAGTTTTGAATTTGAGTGTGGCTCGCTGACCCTGGAAGGAACAGGCTAAAGACTGTGCCCTGGCTGGAGGGGTGAGTTATCAGCAAGAAACCAGCCCAGCCCCAGAGTGAGTGTTGACAAGGACACTGTGATGCTCTGCCTGGCCATGAGGAAGCGCATAGTGGTGAGTAAAGCCTGTTCCAAGGCTTTTTCTTACATTCCTTTAACTGCAGCATGTCTACACTTTTGTAGTTTTCCTTGTCCACTCTCTCTTTTCCTACAGCTCCTGGCAAGCACTGAATCCCAGCCCAGGTGTGCAACCAGCTGATGATAGCACCTTTGGCGAACAGTAAATGACTTACTGTTCTTGGCTACTTTTATATTGTGTGACTCCATGTGCTGCTGGACCCCTATCTGCAGAAGGGATTCTTTCAGCAGCAAAGTAACAGGAAGTGATTTACTTTGTCCACATTGGATACAAAGTTAAGGAGGTGGGGAGCCTCACTCCAGGTTGCACTTGCTTTTGACCTTATTCCATAGGTCCTTTGGAAGAAATTTCATACCAAATGAAATCCAAGATTGCCTACCTGGAACTTCTTTTTTTGGATGGGATAAGTACTGCTGGTAAGTCATATAAATATCTGTGCTGCTAAGATTTGAATTTACTTAGCTCCTGGCCTAGCCCAAATTTGATTGTGTGTTTTTTATAATAATAATAATAGGAGATATACCAATCTCCTAGAACTGGAAGGGACCTTGAAAGGTCATTGAGTCCAGCCCGCTGCCTTCACTAGCAGGACCAATTTTTGCCCCAAAATCCCTAAGTGGCCCCCTCAAGGATTGAACTCACAACCCTGGGTTTAGCAGGCCAATGCTCAAACCACTGAGCTATCCCTCCCCCATTATGCAGTTTGTTTGTTCTTATTTTAGATTGTGCTGCCTTGGAACAATAAATAAAGTCCAAACTAGAAGAGGCCCAGTCTGTGCATTAAGGGCAGGCTTGCTCTCTCCTTTATTTTCACTGAGCAGGACTTTCATCCCACAAGTCACCCCCCTGACTTCAGTGGGAAACTTTTACTAATAAGACACTAGAAGTGTGTGCTGTAGCAGCAGTGATCGCTTGTTGCCACATTGTCAAGAGCTCAGTTCCCATTTGGGTGCTTTAGTGAAGCGGACAGACTTTCAAAAGTGCTCCACACCTGCCAGCTCCCACCATTGTAGCCTCCTGAAAATCTGATGCTAAATGTTTGTCAGTACCCTCTTTAAAGTCAGAAGGAATGTGGGCTCTTTTCTGGTCAAGTAGTTCTGAGACATTGTAGCTCAGGTTAATAGAACAGACTTGATTCTGCAATTGAGCTAATTCAAATGATTGTGGTCCCTTGGTGAACTACATTTCCCAGGATTATTTCAACCTAAGATGAGAACTCTTCCTGTTCCCAGGTATGAATTGCAAGCCCTGGAAAGTCTTGATAGAGCATCTTAAGCAGCATAGTGTAGAGCCCATCCAACCAGGTATGCATGGATGTCTAAATGACTCAGTTTCATTAGCCCCGATTTAGCTTCTCCGTCCAAAAACTGTGTAACTTAAATTATCCTGTAATTCTATGTTTTCTTAAATACTCCTTTTTCATCAGCTCACTACCTGTCAGCTTCTCATTTCTGTTAAAATAGTTTTGTATTTGAGTGTGGCTCGCTGACCCTGGAAGGAACAGGCTAAAGACTGTGCCCTGGCTGGAGGGGTGAGTTATCTGCAAGAAACCAGCCCAGCCCCAGAGTGAGTGTTGACAAGGACACTGTGAGGCTCTGCCTGGCCCTGAGGAAGCGCATAGTGGTAAGTAAAGCCTGTTCCAAGGCTTTTTCTTACATTCCTTTAACTGCAGCATGTCTAAAACAACTACACTTTTGTAGTTTTTCCTTGTCCACTCTCTCTTTTCCTACAGCTCATGGCAAGCACTGAATCCCAACCCAGGTGTACAACCAGCTGATGATAGCACCTTTGGGGCGCCGATGGCCGCGGAGCGGCCAGCGGGGGGGCGTCCCGCCGATGGCCGCGGAGCGGCCAGCGGGGGGGCGTCCCGCCGATGGCCGCGGAGCGGCCAGCGGGGGGGCGTCCCGCCGATGGCCGCGGAGCGGCCAGCGGGGGGCGTCCCGCCGATGGCCGCGGAGCGGCCAGCGGGGGGGCGTCCCGCCGATGGCCGCGGAGCGGCCAGCGGGGGGCGTCCCGCCGATGGCCGCGGAGCGGCCAGCGGGGGGGCGTCCCGCCGATGGCCGCGGAGCGGCCAGCGGGGGGCGTCCCGCCGATGGCCGCGGAGCGGCCAGCGGGGGGGCGTCCCGCCGATGGCCGCGGAGCGGCCAGCGGGGGGCGTCCCGCCGATGGCCGCGGAGCGGCCAGCGGGGGGGCGTCCCGCCGATGGCCGCGGAGCGGCCAGCGGGGGGCGTCCCGCCGATGGCCGCGGAGCGGCCAGCGGGGGGGCGTCCCGCCGATGGCCGCGGAGCGGCCAGCGGGGGGGCGTTCCCGCCGATGGCCGCGGAGCGGCCCGCGGGGGGGGCGTTCCCGCCGATGGCCGCGGAGCGGCCAGCGGGGGGGCGTTACCGCCGATGGCCGCGGAGCGGCCAGCGGGGGGGCGTTCCCCCCGATGGCCGCGGAGCGGCCAGCGGGGGGGCGTCCCGCCGAGGGCCGCAGAGCGGCCAGCGGGGGGGCGTCCCGCCGATGGCCGCGGAGCGGCCAGCGGGGGGGCGTCCCGCCGATGGCCGCGGAGCGGCCAGCGGGGGGGCGTCCCGCCGATGGCCGCGGAGCGGCCAGCGGGGGGGCGTCCCGCCGATGGCCGCGGAGCGGCCAGCGGGGGGGCGTCCCGCCGATGGCCGCGGAGCGGCCAGCGGGGGGGCGTCCCGCCGATGGCCGCGGAGCGGCCAGCGGGGGGGCGTCCCGCCGATGGCCGCGGAGCGGCCAGCGGGGGGGCGTCCCGCCGATGGCCGCGGAGCGGCCAGCGGGGGGGCGTCCCGCCGATGGCCGCGGAGCGGCCAGCGGGGGGGCGTCCCGCCGATGGCCGCGGAGCGGCCAGCGGGGGGGCGTCCCGCCGATGGCCGCGGAGCGGCCAGCGGGGGGGCGTCCCGCCGATGGCCGCGGAGCGGCCAGCGGGGGGGCGTCCCGCCGATGGCCGCGGAGCGGCCTGCGGGGGGCGTCCCGCCGATGGCCGCAGCGCGGCCCGCGGGGGGGCGTCCCGCCGATGGCCGCGGAGCGGCCAGCGGGGGGGCGTCCCGCCGATGGCCGCGGAGCGGCCAGCGGGGGGGCGTCCCGCCGATGGCCGCGGAGCGGCCAGCGGGGGGGCGTCCCGCCGATGGCCGCGGAGCGGCCAGCGGGGGGGCGTCCCGCCGATGGCCGCGGAGCGGCCAGCGGGGGGGCGTCCCGCCGATGGCCGCAGAGCGGCCAGCGGGGGGGCGTCCCGCCGATGGCCGCGGAGCGGCCAGCGGGGGGGCGTCCCGCCGATGGCCGCGGAGCGGCCAGCGGGGGGGCGTCCCGCCGATGGCCGCGGAGCGGCCAGCGGGGGGGCGTCCCGCCGATGGCCGCGGAGCGGCCAGCGGGGGGGCGTCCCGCCGATGGCCGCGGAGCGGCCAGCGGGGGGGCGTCCCGCCGATGGCCGCAGAGCGGCCAGCGGGGGGGCGTCCCGCCGATGGCCGCGGAGCGGCCAGCGGGGGGCGTCCCGCCGATGGCCGCGGAGCGGCCAGCGGGGGGGCGTCCCGCCGATGGCCGCGGAGCGGCCAGCGGGGGGGCGTCCCGCCGATGGCCGCGGAGCGGCCAGCGGGGGGGCGTCCCGCCGATGGCCGCGGAGCGGCCAGCGGGGGGGCGTCCCGCCGATGGCCGCGGAGCGGCCCGCGGGGGGGCGTCCCGCCGATGGCCGCGGAGCGGCCAGCGGGGGGGCGTCCCGCCGATGGCCGCGGAGCGGCCAGCGGGGGGGCGTCCCGCCGATGGCCGCGGAGCGGCCAGCGGGGGGGCGTCCCGCCGATGGCCGCGGAGCGGCCAGCGGGGGGGCGTCCCGCCGATGGCCGCGGAGCGGCCAGCGGGGGGGCGTCCCGCCGATGGCCGCGGAGCGGCCAGCGGGGGGGCGTCCCGCCGATGGCCGCGGAGCGGCCAGCGGGGGGGCGTCCCGCCGATGGCCGCGGAGCGGCCAGCGGGGGGGCGTCCCGCCGATGGCCGCGGAGCGGCCAGCGGGGGGCGTCCCGCCGATGGCCGCGGAGCGGCCAGCGGGGGGGCGTCCCGCCGATGGCCGCGGAGCGGCCAGCGGGGGGGCGTCCCGCCGATGGCCGCGGAGCGGCCAGCGGGGGGGCGTCCCGCCGATGGCCGCGGAGCGGCCAGCGGGGGGGCGTCCCGCCGATGGCCGCGGAGCGGCCAGCGGGGGGGCGTCCCGCCTCTCATCTCTTCTAATAGGTCCAGGGTTGTTGTAGAAGGAGGACTCTTACACAAGGAGACCCTTTCTGGTGGGCGCAGGGAGGACTGGCTTCCTCAGAGACAGTAGTTCCAACTAAGTATAGGGAAAAACTCTGGAGCTTAGCCCACGATCACCCTAGTGGCCATGCTGGGGTGAACAGGACCAAAGACCATTTGGGGAAGTCATTCCGACTGGGAGGGAATCAGCAAGGACATTTTTACCTATCTCTGGTGTCATGAGGTGTGCCAGAGAGTGGTAAAGCCCAAGACGAGGTCAAGGCCCCTCTTCAGCCACTCCCCATGATTGAGGTTCCATTTCAGCATGTAGCTGTAGATATTCTGGGTCCTTTCTCTAAGAAGACATCCAGAGGAAAGCTGTACATACTCACTTTCATGGCCACAATGCCAGGGCTGGTGTCGGCTGTGGCCGCAAGGCCAGGGCCGGCGCCTGAACCATCTGAACTGAGGAGTCTGCTACAACTTTGACTTAAGGGGCACGTGGCTTTCAGCTCATACAGTCAAGGCTCTTACACTAAGATTCAAATGTCCAAGGTTCAATCCTGCCCACTGAAAACTAGGGCCTGTCAGTGTTACAAGTGGGGGCTCATCTGAGATGTCAACTGGGAAGTTTTTGAAGCTCAGAATGTCCGTCAACATGTCCTCTCTCAGAAGTACACCCACAGGTGTTTTACCTCTTCCAGGGGCCGTGTAGATCAGGGGTGGCCAACCTGTGGCTCTAGACCCACGTGCGGCTCTTCAGAAGTTAATATGCGGCTCCTTGTATAGGCACCGACTCTGGGGCTGGACCTACAGGTGCCAACTTTCCAATATCCAGGGGGGTGCTCACTGCTCAACCCCTGGCTCTGCCACAGGCCCTGCTCCCACTTCACCTCTTCCTGTCCCATCCCCTGAGCCTGCCGTGCCCTCGATCCTCCCCCCTCTCACCCAGAGCCTCCTGCACGCCACAAAACAGCTGATCGGGAGGTGAGGGGAAGGCGGGGGAGACGCTGATCGACAGGGCTGCCGGTGGGGGGGAGACACTGGGAGCAGGGTGGGGGAGCTGATGGGAGGCTGCTGAGTATAACTGTGGCTCTTTGGCAATGTATATTGGTACATTCTGGCTCCTTCTCAGGCTGACGTTGTCCATCTTGGTGTAGATTATAACATGCAAACACTTTGCCCAGGATTCTAACACCCTAGTGCTATTTACTTCAACACACAGAAAATACACAGATTGGGACCAAAATTGTAAACTCTACATGCAATTCCCTGTCTCAGTTTCCTCAACACACCAAACCATTCCATGGGCCTGGATTAGGGTCACTTGGTGTCATCCAACATCCTTCTGTTGCAATGCATCACTTATATGCACAAAAACCCAGCCTTCTCCCCCGGCTCAGATAACCTTACCTTGGCCAGTTTATCCCCTGCCTTCCTCTGCCCCAACTGTCCTGTGGCTCTTCCCCCAGTGATTTCTTTTAGAACCTTTTGTTCTCTGTCAACCTTCAGGAACTTTCCACTCCTAACCCCCATTCTCCTTAACATCAACTTGGCCAAACTGCTTCCCTACTTAGCATAAGTATGTTTCCCATTGTCCTCAGCCTAGTGGGTACCTGCTGTAGGTCCTGTCCATCAGGATGGATACGCATAGAAAGAGGTTTCCTATGATTAGGAAATTTCATGACGACAACTTCATAATATCAACTAGGATTCACAAGTCTTACAGACAGACCCCCCCACCCCCACCCGACATGCACACAAACAAATAAAGACACACAAATCAGGCTTCTGTACACTCAAGTCAGCAATTCTATCCCTCAATTTTCTGACCAACTGGTGTCACCCCTCCACACCCTCCAAATCAGGCTTGTGTGCTCCTTGCCACCAACAACCAATTTGGTGTACAGAATGTATTAAACTTTCAGAATTAACATGAACAATGCCTACAAATTACCTAAAGCCAACATTTAAAATGATAGTAATAAACCTGCTGGTGGCATCAGATCTAGTGAGGATCTACCTCTCTACCAACTTCTAGTGGTGGATAGTAATTCTGAAAATACTACTTGGCACTGAAAGGACGGGGGCAGGGAATCTAACAGGACCAGAACTGAGACAGATGCAAGGCCATGCAAGTTCATAATTATACAGCCCGAAAATAACACTAAGGTTTAATAACGCTTAAAGATACTCATATTTTGGATTTCTAATGCTGAAAGATGTTATTCTTTATTCTTTGGCACCAAGAAATGCATTTTTCCACAGTATTTGCTCAATTCTTAACCATCTACCTGTGACGTGTGTTAAAATGACCGTTTGACATGTAGCAACTCGCAATAGCTCCACTCTACATGAATTTCTGCTTATGTGACCTTGATGTATATTAGAGTTAGGTGTCACTAGCATTGCAGCTCTTGCCGCTGGCGGGCGTGTATCATTGTGGCTGATTTATTGCATATCAAAGTTGTGGAGTGGGTCATCTTGACTCTACCTCGCAAACTGAAAAAAAAATTTCACTCAAATATTTATTTTTGCAGTAAATTAAAGATTTGACATATTAATAAATTCTCAGAAGTGTAGAGAAATGAATTATAATTCATATTCCTTCCGTACGCACACAGGAATTGAAATGATGATGACATCATCCTTATTTTATTTGTATTTTTTTTTCATTTTTTTCTTTCTTTTTTTTAATTTTATTTTTTTCCTCGAATTTGGAACCCCATTTAACTTGGCGTCCTAGGTGACCGCCTAGTTCACCTATATGAACGGGCCACCCCTACACACTCTCTCTCTCTCTTTCATTCCTTCCTGTGATGGGGTGTTTACCCCACTGTTGCCTGGAAAGGGTTGATGCAGACTGGCTGAATGAGGGAGCCCACCTGAGGAGGAACAAGCTGGACTGGGACTATAAAGACACGAGATTGGAAGCAAAAGGACTGGTAGGAAACTCTGTAGTTCCAGCCTTGGAGAAGGGAGGTCTGGTTGGGCTAGCAAACCTGGAGTAAGGAGAAGCTAGGGCTCAGGAAAAGGCAGGAAGGTTCTAGAAGAGACCAGACCTTGACTGTTGACTAGTGGGTCCCTAAGCTGGAACCTGGAGGAGGGTGGACCCAGGTTTCCCTGCCAGCCACTGAGAGAGTGGCATGATGAAGCAGTGAATGGGAAGACTGCCTAGGGCTGCTGGTAAAGACAGACTTTCCCACCCAGGAGGTCTGCTCTGGGGTCTTCCGTGGCCCCGCTCCCCTGACCAAAGCGCCGGCTGGAGCACGGCAAGCCCCGCGGCCCCGGCTGGAGCTCCGACCAGAGCACGGCAAGCCCTACCCTGCAGCCCTGCTACCCCAGGGCTCTGGGGGCTATTTAAATGGCCACTGCTGCCCCCCCTGCCTGCAGCCAGCTCTGCACCCTATGCCCACAGCCAACCCCTGCCAAACCCCCAGCCCTGTCTCCAGCCAACCCCTGCCACACCCCCCTGCAGCCCTGTCCAAAGCCAGCCAGCCCCACACACACCTCTGCCTGCACTGCACGCCCTGCCTGCACCCAGCCCCGCACCCCCCTGCCCTGTCTCCAGCCAACCCCTGCTGCACCCCCCTGCCTGAAGCCAGCCAGTCCCGCACTCCCCTGTCTCCAGGGAGCCCTGCACCCCTTGCCCTGCCTGCAGCCAGACCCTGCCTCCAGCCAGCCCCATGTCCACTGCTGCCCTGCAGTTCCCAGGGCAGTAACCCTGCACACCTGCTTCAGTGAGGGGGGCAGGGAGCAGCTGGGACTCACATATGTGCACACCCCAGGGAGTGGTGGGGACCCACCCATGTGAACCGGCCGTCATGAATAACCCATCAACAGCACATATGATGCAATGTACATAATATATCATTGTATTATTTATATAGCTATGGAAAGCAAATAGCACATGGAAGAAATTAGAGGCTTTTTTTTTTTTTTACACTTTTTTTAGTCATCCCTCCCAGGGCCCCGCCCTTCCTAAAGCCGGCCCTGCTCCTGATTCGCAACCCCATGGACCAGGCGGCAGCTAGTCCTGAGCAGGAGCCCAGATGGTTACGTTGTGCGGCAGAAACTGCAACTGGTTGCAAAACGGGAGGGTTTCGCAATGTGTCGTTACACCGGCAGGAGATCGGCGCTGCCGGCAGCCTCGGGAGCTGCGGGGCAGGGCCCGGCCAACCTGCCGCCGGAGGCGCTGAGGGAGCCTGGGAGACTCTCGGATCAGGCCCGTGGTCCGGAAGGGGAGCCCGGCTGGGCTCCGAGAAGATGGTTTCCCCCAGCAGGGTGATCGCACCAGCTGCTGGGTTTAATCCGGTTCAGTCTCAGCGGGCTGGTTTCTCAGCCCCAGGAGTCAGCGGTGAAGAGATCTGCAGGCCCCACACAGAGCTCAGGAAAGCAGCCGGGATCCCCTGACATCCCCAGGCAGGTGTCCCAGCCCAGAGGAAGCGCAGAGGCCTTGGAGGGCTGTCCGAGGCAGCGCCCCAGAGGCAGCCCTGTTGAACGAGGTGCGCGCTCAGCAAGGGGCGTGACACCAACGCTTGGGATTTCGATCACACGCATCCAGTGGTGAGCTGCCAAAATACTAACAACCGGTTCCCTCCTCCTCACCCCAGGAGGGGGGTCATGCCCCCCCCGGGGGACTCCTGCCCCATCCAACCCCCCCATGTTCCTTGACAGCCCCCCCCACCGGGACCCGTGCCCTATCCACCCCCCTTCCCTCCCCCTGTCTGCCCCTTGCCACCCCATCCAACCCCTTCTCTCATTGCTGATGGCACCCGGGGACCCCCACCCTATCCAACCACCCCTTCTCTCTGTCCCTGGAATCCTTACCCCTGACTGCCCCCCACCGCCCCATCCAACCCCTGCTCCTTCCTGACTGCCCCCCCGACCCTTGCCCCCATTCAATCCCCCTGTTCCCTGCCCTCTGACCGCCCCAACACTAATCCACCCCCCAACTCCCCTGCCCTCTATCCAACACCCGCTCCCTGTCCCCTTACCGTGCTGCCTGGAGATGGGGGCCCAGCTGGGCTGGGGCTGGAGCCACCCGGCCGACATCGGGGCTCGGGCAGGAACCGCAACCGCGCCGCCCGGCCGGACCCCGGGGCCGGACCCAGGGCAGGAACCGCAACCCCGGAGCCGCGCCGCCTGGCCGGACCCCGGGGCAGGAACCGGAGCCGCGCCGCCGGGCCGGACCCCGAGGCAGGAACCGGAGCCGCGCCATCCAGCCGGACCCCGGGGCCGGGGCAGGAGGCGTGCCGCCTGGCCGAGCTCACGGCAGGACCCGGGGGCCGGGGCAGGAGCCGCGCCACGCTGCCCTGCCCGGCGAGGTCGCAGCTGGACCCTGGGGGCCAGGAGCCGCGCCACGCCGCCCTGCCCCAGGGTCGGCCGCGACCTCACCGGGCAGCGCGGTGCCTGGAGCCCTCCTCCCGCTAGCGCCCCCGGCCTCCAGCGTTGGCCCCAGCTCAAACTCACCTGCAGGAAGCCTCTGCTTTCTTCTCAGCCCTCCCAGGCTTCCCGCGCGAACAGCTGATTCGCGGGAAGCTGGGGAGGGGGAGGAGAAGCCGGAGGAGCTTCAGCAGAGGAGGCGGAGTGAGGTGAGCTGGGGCCGGGGGAAGGGCAGGGAGCTGCTAGAGTTTTAGTTAAATTTAAAAGCCCTTTTGGAACTAGTTGTTCCTCCAGGAACAACCGGTTCTAAACGGGCTTCTAAATTTAACAACCGGTTCGCGCGAACCGGCTGCAGCTCACCACTGCACGCATCAACATAAAAGCTCCCAACTCCCGGAGTCCTGGGATTGGGGGAGAATTTCAGTTGTTTTTTAAAGTCATTCTGTAGCCCAGGTGGCTGAGAAGAAAATCATGAAAACGTGACCCCAGACGTTTGAAAGCCCAGCAGACTGCGAACGAGACCACAACAGGCATTAGAACGGCTGTGCCTCATGGGGATCCAGGCGAGCGTTAGTGTCCAAACTGGAGTCCCTTAAGCAAGCTCGACCCAGAAATACACCTCACAGCAGCGTGTTATGAGCCCTGGGGCTCAGACGTGGCTCTGATCCTGCCCAGCCTGGTCTCCCCTGCCGGGGATTGATCTCAGCCAGCGTCCGGCCCCCACGGCCCCTTTGGGCGGTGACGCTATCTGGGGTAATGACGGTGACGCCAGCTGGCTAGAGAACGGGAAGTGGGCACAGGCTGGGTTGCAGGCTGGAGGGTTTGCAGACAGTGGCTCCGGGTGTCGAGCTGTGCCCAGGCCGGGTGGGGAGCTGAGAACAGGCCCGCTCGGTGCATGGCACAGGCCCACAAGCACTGGCAGCACAGGGGCGGGGGGCAGGAACACCCACGAGATGACAGGGGCAGGTCACACGTCTCCGTGCCAGTGTGTCAGGCTGTGTGGTCTCCCTGGGGCAGGGTGTTCTCACGCCGCTCAGGCCACCACACCTCCCCCAGCCTCCCGTGCCGCAGGCGGCCTGGAGAGCCCCTTCCCCCCGCAGCAGGCCCACATCTGGGGGAGGGGCTCTGCCCTGCCACCCCCTGCCTCCAGCTGGTCCAGCCCCACCCCACGGACCCTCCAGCCTTACCCGGGCACAGCCCCACAGGGCCGACTTTTCCTGCTGTCTCCCTCCTTGTGCCCTGGAACTCACCGGCTGGTTTCTACAGCCTAGTTCTGCTGTCCCCACAAACAGTGCTTCTAAGGGCACCAGAGCTGCCGGCCTGGGGCCGACCCTGGGACGTCTGGCCCAGCACCCGGTCTCTGATGGTGGCCTGGACCAGCACTGGCTGGAGGACCAGCTCCTTGCTTAGCGTGGGGACCAGTGTTTACTTTGTGCAGGGGCTTCTTTGTTTACACTGATGGGAGATAATGCTGCCCGCTTCTTATTTCTAAAGAGAGCTACAGCACTCGACCCAAGGTTTAAGAATCTGAAGTGCCGTCCAGGGACGAGGTGTGGAACTGCTTTCAGAAGTCTTAGAAGAGCAACACTCTGATACAGAACTGAACCCCCAACAAGAAAATCAACCTTCTGCTGGTGGCATCTGACTCAAGTGATGGAAATGAACATGCATCGGTTGCACGGCTCCGGATTGTTATCAAGCAGAACCCGTCATCAACAAGGAAACTGTGGAGGGGATGTGTGGGAAAGGGGTGGGGGTGAGGGTCCAGCGCTTACCTGGGGCTCATAGGCAGGGTGGGGCGGGAGTGTCCGTGTGCTGCTACCCCAGGCCCTGCCCCCGCAGCGTCCCATTGGCAGTAGGACCCTTGGGGCGGGAGCAGCGCGCGTGGACACAGACCCGACCCACCCTGCCCAGGGGCCGCAGGGAGGGGCCGGCAGCCACGTGGCGTGAGCAGGCAGGGAGCTGCTCAGCTCTGCTGCGCTGCCGGTGGGGGGTGGGGGTCCTGGGGCGTTTTAAATAGGAGTGGGAGGGGGAGCACCCGGGGGCAGAAGCCGGGCCAGGGGAGAGACCCGGCCTCTAACATTGCTGGAGCCAGGCCCAGGCCAGGAATATTGCTGGTGCCCAGGCACCACGGGCCCACAGACCTCGCCGCCCATGCTTATAAGCAAACAAAGCACCTGGGGTTAGCACCGGGGAGTCCACAGGCCATAGGAAATAGACAGAAATAACCCCAGTCGCGGCTTTCTAAACGTTCCTGATCTGCTAACACACCTGGGGGTTCCAGAGAAGTCGTTCTAGGTGCGAGCTGATGAGCTACGCTCAGACCTGGCTTAAAGCTCCTCACAGCGTAACTGCTCCCTGTTCCCCTCTATCCCGGAGAACCACAACAGAGAGAGGGGAAGTTATTTCCCCATTTTACAACGTTCTCGCCCTCCCACTGGCTCTTCTGGTCAGGCGCCCACCCCCTTCCCTTACCTGGGGGGCTTTGTTAACATTTACAGGTAAAGCCAGCAGAGAACAGCCACCAAGAGGGACTTTATAGCTACTGGCTGGCTGGGTGTCCATCAAAGGGAGCTACGCCCCCCCCTTCATTTATCACGGGGGGAAGGAGTGCTCAGCAGAGGGGTGGGATCGGGTTAGTGCCCTATTGAGGTGGAGAGACATAACAGTTACCCCCCAACCTGGCAATCACCCAAAGCCCAGTACTGGAGCAGGGGGGAATTTTTCCATTGAAATGTTTTTCTTGATCCACGTTTTCCATTTTCTGCAGAAGCCAAAAGCCAGGAAATGGGCCGGTTTCCAACCACACCGTTTCTTTGTTTCGCTTTGTCATCAAAAAACTGCAACGTTTTGGTGGGAAATTTCAAAAAGAGAAAAACAATTTTTCAGCATTTCCACAGGAAAAAGAATTGTTTTCCAGCTGGTTCTGCTACAGCCCCCACCCCTGTTTCCTTATTCCACCTCCCGTTCTCCCTCCGCAGTGTGTGGTGTCTTTCTGACGTTCATTAATCTTTTCTCTCCTTTGCCATGTGGCTCGTCCGTCCTGTGTCCCAAACCCGAGCTCGCAGCACGTGGGCCCGGAGAAGCCGTGCAGCCCCCTGTGCGCAGGCCTGGCCCTACGTGTGCTGCTGGCTCACAGGTGCATCCCCCGCGGGTCCATGGTACAGCTGACGCCCCTTGATGGGCCATGGAGCAGCCAGGCCGTGCTGCTGCCAGTGGGTCGGGGGTGTCACCAGACACGCAGCACAGGGTTGGAAAGACAGAGACACCCCTCCCCACCTGTAACTCACCATGCACAGGGGATACAACCATAGAAACAAGCTGACCATACCTGGCAAGTCCTGACATTTTGCTGACATTGGGCACGGCGTCTCTCGGCAGATTCCTCGCAGTGATAGAATATTAATTAATTAATAATAGGATAAAGTCAGAGGCGCAAACTTTTCCCAGCACCAGTGGGCGCTCATGCCCCCCTAGCCCCAGCCCCGCCCCGACTCCACCCCTGCCCCCTCCCATACCAACCCCTTCCCCAAAGTCCCCGCCCCAACTCTGCCCCCTCCCTGCCCCTATTGGATCCCTTCCCCAAATCCCCACCCCGGCCCCGCCTCTCCCCCCCGCGCACCGCATCCCCCCTCCTCCCCCCTCCCTCCCAGTGCTGGCAAGTGACGTGCTCAGGGGAGGAGGCGGAGGTGAGCTGGGGCAGGGACAGGGCCGGCTCTAGACCCCAGCGCACCAAGCAGGCGCGTGGGGCGGCCCTTTCCCTGGGGGGCGGCATTTGGCTCCGGTGGACCTGCCGCAGGCGTGCCTGCGGCAGGTCCACCGGAGCCGCGGGAAGAGGGGACCCGCTGCGGGACCGGGGATGGGCGGCGCAGCGACTGCGCTGCTTGGGGCGGCCTCATTTCTAGTGCCGCCCCTGGGCAGGGAGCTGCTGGGGGGTGCAGAGCACCCACCAATTTTTCCCCGTGACGGAGTTGGTGCCTATGGATAAAGCGTCTCCCATGTGCCATGCAGCGGCCCAGCTTGTTTAATGATCTCTTAGCGCCGTGCAGGAGAACAGCGACGACGAGCCAGCAGAACTCACTGCTACAGGACGTCGCGGCAGCCGAGGGGGTCAGAAAACCAGGGGAGGTTTATAGGGATAATGAGAACATCCCGAGGTCTGTTAGGAGCACAATGGCCTGAGGGCTCCAGATCTTCATGCTTCAGGGCTCTAAACCTAAGCTCCTTGCAAGCTGCTATCAAGGGCCGCGAAGGTAGGGAGAGGTGCCTCTCACCCGGCCTGAGCGTCTACATCAGGAGAGGGCTGGGGGGAGACTTCTCTCCCTGCCACAGCCCTGGGGCAGCCTGCACCCCAAGCCCCTCATCCCTGCCCTCCCAGAGCCCCCCCCACCTCAATCCTCTGCCCCATCTCTGAGCCCCCTCTCATGCCCAGAACCCCTCATCCCCAGTCCCACCCCAGAGCCTGCACCCCCAGCCAGAGCCCTCATCCCCCCCCCTGCACTCCAACCCTCTGCCCCGGCCCTGAAACCCTCATCCCTGAGCCCACATCCACAGCCCAGGGCTGACCGGGGGGCGGGGGAGGGAAGTGGGGCAATTTGCCCCAGGCCCTGCAGGGGCCCCCAGCCCCACGAGAATGTCTGAGGCTCCCCCGGCCTGGACAGCGCTGCAGCGGCGTGGCTCCCGTGGGGCCTGAGCTCCTCCCACTGAGTCAGAGCCGCGTGGTAAAGGGACGGGGCTGTGAGCTCCGGTCCCGCCGGAGCCACACGGCTGCAGCGCTGTCCCGGGCCAGGGCAGCTCCTGGACGTGGGGCGCGGAGGCTCCGAGAGGGGAGAGGCGGCGGTAACCCAGGAGCGGCCCTGGACAGCGCTGCTGGGGGGGCGGTCAGGGGACGGGGAACGGGGGGTTGGATCGTGGGCGTTCCGGGGTCTGTCAGGACTCGGCAGGGGGGTGGATAGGAGTAGGGGCAGTCAGGGGATAGGGAGCAGGGGGGTTGGGTGGGGTCCCGGGGTGGTGGTTGCGGGGGGCGGTGAGGGGACAAGGAGCAGGGTGGGTTGGGGATTCTCAGAGGGGCTGGTGGGGGGTAGGAAGTGGGTGGGGGTTGGATGGGGGCAGGGCCAGGCTGTCTGGGAGGCCCAGCCTGCCCTACCCTAAAGCTCATTCAGCAGTTTGAGGCTTGCAGAAGAGCCGAGCTGTTAGCTTTTCCATTAGGGCTGCCGTCCCTTTCACTTCTCAAATGTCAAGTTATAGTCTGTATTTAATTCCAGTGCCATCGGGAGATTCATGTCAGGGGAGGGGAGCTTCATTTCAAATTAGCCACTTTAGAGTAACAGTGATAGAGCCAAGAGAGCCACGGGGGAGGGATCACATGAAAAGAGCAATATCCTACACCACCTACCTCCTTCCCAACCTACCAAGGGAGACCCCCCTCCCCTGCATTCCCCGAGGCTCCAGAGGGGTTAATTCAGGGATTCTCAAACTTTTGTCCTGGTGACCCTTTCACATAGCAACCCTCTGAGGTGCGACCCCCCCTTATAATTTGAAAACACTTTTTTATATATTTAACACTATTATAAATGCTGGAGGCAAAGCAGGGTTTGAGGAGGAGGATGACAGCTCACGACCTCCAGTAATAACCTTGTGACCCCCTGAGGGGTCCCGACCCCCAGTTTGAGACCCCCTGGGTTAATTTAATTTTAGCACCCTGTGTCCATTCACATGCATGTGCCATTTTGAGCTTTTCAGTTTTGACAACATAGGCTCATCCCAGATCCTGGAACAAGCTCAAATGCTCAGTTCGTGGAGAATGTACATAAGCTGAACTAAAGACAAACCCACAGTAACCGTCTCCAGTTTGTGAGGGACCCCAGGGAGCCAGTCTCTAGGAAACAGATAAATACATGGAGGTTAAGTCCATTAATGGCTATTAGCCAGGCTGGGTAAGGAATGGTGTCCCTAGCCTCTGTTCGTCAGAGGATGGAGATGGATGGCAGGAGAGAGATCACTTGATCATTGCCTGTTAGGTTCACTCCCTCTGGGGCACCTGGCATTGGCCACTGTTGGCAGACAGGACACTGGGCTGGATGGACCTTTGGTCTGACCCAGTCTGGCTGTTCTTATGTTCTAACCTAAATGAACCTAAAGTTATGGAGACAGATATGAGTCAAGGAAGCCAGCAGAGTATCAGAAACCTGGAAAAATCTCTGCCTGGATGGGCTCAGGCGTTTGGTCACAAGCTGAGGTGGTTCAAAAGCTGTGGATTTTTTTTAAGCAGAATTTTTTATTGTTTCTTTAAACAATCAAACCCAGCAAGCAGCAAATATTTGGCCACACACTTCTTAAACCCCAAACCACATTCAGGTTTTGGCAGACTAATTGCAGCTTTTCAATTAAAAAAAAACACAACACATTTTGAAGGAAAGCAGACGTCCATGATTTTTTCTGCTTTTTAAAAACTCCTAGTTTTCGATCCAGAAAGTTTTGATGGAAAATATTTGTCCAACCCTTGTAATGAGCTTTAGTGCCTTTGTTGGGGACTTTAACCCCGACAGCGAAATTCGTTGTCTGATCACAGAGAGACAGGCAACACCAGCAAGGTCCGATCAAAAGCCCTTTATTGACAAGTGCACGCATCAATAAAGGGCAGCTCGTCTTCAGTGAGAACCAGCCTGCCCTTTACAACTTAGTATTAGCCTATATAGACAGATTTATTACGTCATACATCACTCACTTGAGCAAAACCCACCCCCCTTTGTTTAACAACTTAAAACTAGACACTTTTAATATACACACATGCCTAGACTTTATGTCTACAACTTTAGATTATTAATTATATCTTAACAACACCCAAAAGTTAAAAATACAGGGGAGTTTTAAACAAACCTATAACTCAACCAGAGAGTTAGAATCTGAACCGTGGGATGCTAGAGTTCCTTATCAGTTCTTCAAACACTGTCCTTAGCACAGCTAATGGTAAGCCAGGAACGCAATCCCTGGCTTATCTCAGGCTTATCTCACGTTTTCCAGGGCTCTGTAAAACAATGCTTCTTCTCAGTACTTTTCCACTCTGGGATTACCCAGAAACCTCTGTTAGCCTGACTTCAGTCAGGTTGGCATAACTGGTTTTGTGCTACATCTTTATTCAGGCCTAACACCTTTTAGCACTAGCTGATGCTGAGAACCAGTGATACTTTGTAAAGAAGTTTTCTCAAAACAAGATGCGGAAGGTTTTTAAATGTTTTATTTTTCCCAGGGTGGCCCAGGGGGGTTGGCAAGTGGGGCAGTTTGCCCTGGGCCCCACAGGGACCCCCACGAGAATACAGCATTCTATAGTATGGCAACTTTTTTTTATGGAAGGGGCTCCTGAAATTGCTTTGCCCCAGACCCCCTGAATCCTCTGGGCGGCCCTGCCCCAGCCAGAGGCCTAACCCCCCAGCACCCCAAACCTCTGCCCCAGCCCTGAGCCCCCTCCCACACTCTGAACCCCTCGGCCCCACCCCCGCCACACACCACCTCCGTACTGGTGCACATCACGAAGTTCATTCCGCACATGGACGTAACGCTGCTCTGACACCACCTCTACCTATTGGCGGTCAGGAGGAAATGTCGAACAAGGGCGAGTTATTCCATTAGGGTCCTTGGAGGTGTTGCTGAAGCAGCTGGTGATGACAAGTGACTGAGCTGGAGGGACCCACCCCAGCCTGCAGACAAGACGGGAAGCCCCCGGGAGAGGCAAAGCTAAATAAGCCGAGCAATGGCCGTCAGGATGCCACGGAGCTGGCAGCTCACAGGAGCTTTAGGGGCTCAGTGTTGCCCCCGTTGTCGTGCCAGCAGGGCTCGAAGACGGGGTAGACGGGCTTGTCGAAGGAGGTGTGGAAAGTGTAGATGTGGGTCAGTGTGTTGGGGTGATCGGCGTTGAAGAAGGAGACCTCCCCATCCTCCCAGTCCAGGTAGACCCCAATCTTCTCAGGTTGGGGAGAGATATCCAGGGGCCATGGGTTGGTGTCAAATATCCAGTACTTCTTCCCGGCCTTCTGCTGGTCGTAGCCGATCATCCAATAGCCGGCAGTGCAGACCTTGCTAGGAGGCAATGGCCAAAACTCCACGCTGAACAATGGCCCCTGCCTCTTGGCTCGGTCTGAGACGACCCCCAGGTTCCAGCGCCGCTTCTGGCCCACGAACACCTCCCAGTAGTGCCGCCCCGTGCTGAAGCTCTGCCGGGCCACCACGCAGTTCGCCGTGTCGAATCTCTTATGGCTGGAGTCAACAGATCTTTCTTCACTATCACATGTCACCTCCTTCCCATTCTTCGAGATCATCAGGTTGCGATGAGCCGTGTCCGGGTCCAGAGATAAAACTTCCTTCTCTGGAAAATACAAAGGGATGGAGAGCCAGGACTCCTGGGTTCTCTCCCTGGCTCTGGGAGGGGAGGGGGAAGGGGAGTGGGCTGGGAGCCAGGACTCCTGGATTCTCTCCCCAGCTCTGGGAGGGGAGTGGTGCCTAGTGGTTAGCGCAGGGAGAGGGGGCTGGGAGCCAGGACTCCTGGGTTCTAGTCACAGATTCCAAGGCCAGAAGGGGCCACTGTGAACACCTAGTCTGACCTCCTGTGTAGCACTGGCCACAGAACTGCCCTGGAACATAATAATTCCTAGGGCAGATCTTTTAGGAAAACCTTTCAATCTTGATTTAAAAAGTTGTCCTTGATGGAGAACCTACCCCAGCCCTTGGAAAGTTGTTCCAATGGTTAGTTCCCCTCAGTGCTATAACTTTGTGCCTTATTCCCAGTCTGAATTTATCTAGCTCCTACTTCCAGCCATTGCATCATGCTAGACCTCCCTCTCTAGACTAAAGAGTCCATTATTAAATATCTGTTCCCCATGTAGGTACCGATAGACTGGGATCAAGTCACCCCTGGACCTTCTCTTTGTTAAGCTAAGCAGACAGAGCTCCTGGAGTCTCTCACTCTAAGGGAGGTTTCTAATCCTTCCATCATTCCCGTGGCTCTTCTCCGACCCCTCTAATTTATCAACCTCCTGCTTGAACTGTGGGCACCAAAACTGTACGCGGGATCCCAGCAGCAGTCGCACCAGTGCCCAACATTGAGGGAAAATCACCTCTCTGCTCCTACTGCAGATTCCTGTTTATCCACCCCAGAATGGCATTAGCTGTTCTGTCCCCAGCGTCACACGGGGAGCTCCTGGCCAGCTCTTGCGCAGAAGGTGTGGGGCGGGGGGGTATTTTGGAGAATCACAGAACTGTAGGGCTGGGAGGGGCGCGGTATCTGTTTATTCCCATCCCAGCTTCTTTGAGCTGTGTCCCAATCACATCCCATGCTGAGCAGGGTTCGGCTAGGATACTACGTGGGCAGACCTCGGAGGAAAAGAGGGTGCTGCAGGGAGCGGGACAGGGCTGTGGTAGGGGGCGCTGTGCAGTGGGGCTGGGGGATCAGCAGGGGGCGCTCTCCCCTGGCGGCCAGGGCTGGCCCCAATGCCCCAGTGCGGCGCTAGGGGGCGCCGTGCTGCAGGGAGCACCATTTCTGCATCAGGCTACGATTTTGTCATGCATGTTTTTTGTAAAAGTCATGGACAGGTCGTGGGAAATAAACAATCAATCACGGAAGCCTGCATAGTTGCCGACTTCTAATGGCGCCGGCAGGTGCTCAACTCACCTCTGCCCCGACTCCACCCCTGCCTCGCCCCCTCCTGCCCCCATTTCAAACCCTTCCCCAAAGTCCCCACCCCCAACTCCACCCCCTTCCCTGTCCCTATTCGACTCCTTCCCCAAATCCCCGCCTCGGCCCTGCCTCCTCCCCTGAGCACACCGTGTTCCCACTCCCTCCTGGAGCTTGCTATGGCTGTTAGGCTGCAGCAAGCGCTGGGAGGGAGGGAGGAGCAGGAATATGGGGGGCTGGGAGGAGGCGGAGAAGCAGGTGAGGTGGGGCGGGTGGGGGCGGGGAGGGGAGCTTGGCTGCCGGTGGGTGCAGAGCACCCACTAATTTTCCCCTGTGGGTGCTCCAGCCCTAGAGCACCCACGGAGTCGGTGCCTACGGAAGCCCGAACCCGGCTGCCTGCGCCTGGTCACAGAGGTCACGTAAAATCATGGAATCTGCGACTTCCGTGACCAACCTGTAGCCTTATTTCTGCACCTCAGTGACGCCATAAATGAATTATATTTTTTTTGCAACCGTCTCCCCTCTCTCCCTCTCCCCTTCTTCCCCTCCCCGGCTTCCCCACTGATCCACAGTGGGGCCAGCATTCACATGGGCGTTTCAGAGGCAGTGGGGAAGGGCCATCACCCTGGCTCACCGGGTGTGATCTGCAAAGGTCTGGCTTACTAGGGAAACTGCTTCTGTGGAGATTTTTCCACATTATGTTTTCAGCCTTCTCGGGGACCGGAGGCCAGGACACGGTGGACGTGGCTATCTCGGCTGAACAAGTGCTGTGGGGAAGGGTCTGTGGTTTTCCTAAAGGATAAATCACAGACAGATTAAAAAGCAGGAAGAGGGAACTAAAGACAGTTAAGTGACAAAGACACTAACCCACCAGACCCCACTCCCCTCCCAGAGCCGGGGAGAGAACCCAGGAGTCCTGGCTCCCAGCCCCTCTGCTCTAACCACTAGCCTCCAATCCCCTCCCAGAGCTGCTCGCGCCCCTCCCAGAACTGGGGAGAGAACCCAGGAGTCCTGGCTCCCAGCCCCCCCTGCTCTAACCCACCAGCCCCCACTCCCCTCCCAGAGCCGGGGAGAGAACCCAGGAGTCCTGGCTCCCAGCCCCACCTGCTCTAACCCACTAGACCCCACTCCCCTCCCAGAACTGGGGAGAGAACCCAGGTGTCCTGAGTCCCAGCCCCCCCTGCTCTGACCCACCAGCCCCCACTCCCCTCCCAGAGCTGGGGAGAGAACCCAGGAGTCCTGGCTCCCAGCCCCTCTGCTCTAACCACTAGCCCCCACTCCCCTCCCAGAGCTGCTCGCCCCCCTCCCAGAGCCAGGGAGAGAACGCAGGAGTCCTGGCTCCCAGCCCCCTCTGCTCTGACCCACCAGCCCCCACTCCCCTCCCAGAGCCGGGGAGAGAACCCAGGAGTCCTGGCTCCCAGCCCCCCCTGCTCTAACCCACCAGCCCCCACTCCCCTCCCAGAGCCGGGGAGAGAACCCAGGCGTCCTGGCTCCCAGCCCCCCCTGCTCTGACCCACCAGACCCCACTCCCCTCCCAGAGCTGGGGAGAGAACCCAGGCGTCCTGGCTCCCAGCCCACCCTGCTCTGACCCACCAGCTCCCACTCCCCTCCCAGAGCCGGGGAGAGAACCCAGGAGTCCTGGCTCCCAGCCCCCCTGCTCTAACCCACCAGACCCCACTCCCCTCCCAGAACTGGGAAGAGAACCCAGGTGTCCTGAGTCCCAGCCCCCCCTGCTCTGACCCATCAAACCCCACTCCCCTCCCAGAGCTGTGATAGAACCCAGGAGTCCTAGTGCCCAGTCCACCCCCCTGCCCCTGCCCATCCATGAGGTCCCCTCCTCCCTCCCTTGGCAGCTGGAGGGTTTCAGGGCCGGGAGTTTGGGCAGCTGGGCCCAGGCAGAGATTCACTTTCATTGTCAGGTTGAGCAAGAGCCTCAAAAACTGCTCTGGGAGGGAACTTGCAGCTTGGTTTGTGCCGAGCAGGCTCAGTAACTCCTGCTGAAGCCGCTGCCCTCATTCTGCCCTCACTTGGAGTCAGAGTCTGGGCAGGGAGCAAAGGGGGCAAATCAGAGGGGGAGAATTTGGTCTTTCCAGCCAGCCTTCCCGCAGTGTAGGGCATGGAAACCTGGCCCTGCGGCAGCTGTTAACGCTCGGATAGGAACATGTCTCCAAGGGAGAGCCAGCAATTCTGGACCCCAGCAGCAGGAATCTTGCTGCCGTCTTGGGCAGCGTCTCACAGAATAGCTGGGGCTTGCGCGAAAACCCTCAGTGGTACTGGTGGCCTGTGAGACCATTTTAGTGCCAGCCTGCTCGTGGGAACTACGAAGAAACTCCACTGCTCAGCGTGAGGCACCGCACGACGACGAAATTCTTTGGGCAATTGGCTGCATGCTGGAGCATTTTTCCTGCAACGTGTGTAATGAACTCGTCCTCCATGCGTGTGCGAGACAGTAGCTCCTTCACTGTGACATTGGTGGAGCCCATGACTTTGTATTGGACAGATGCAATACCATGGACTCACCTCTTTCTGGTAATATTTTCAATCGTGTGTCAGACGTGAGGCGGACTTCATTGAAGGTCCAGTGTTTTCTCTGTAGCCCTATCATGAAGTGTTCAGTCTAACCCCAGCAGTTTCAGGTTTGTCAAGAGCTCGTACTAGAGCTGAATGGCCTCTGGCTGGTCCCACTGTTAGCAGGCGCCAGCTTAGGAAGACCATGCAAGATGGGTCTTAGTTTGCGTTTCGCCTGGCACATGTGCATTGTTCTGTGGCATTCGAACATCGATGGTGGAACCACAGAGAACTCGCACCTTCCCAAAGTCCCTTGTAGATCAACATCACACTGAGATCTAGACCCGGCCAGGAGACGAGCAAACAGTGACCTGTCTGAGGTTAGCTCTGCAGCAGTCCCTGCCGCCTTCCCTCTGTCCTCTTTGCAGGCAAGCTCAGCTGTAGTGTAGTTTGTTCTTTTCCAAGCGCATTGCCCTGGGACCTCGCATAAGGTGAGTCTAGCCCACAGCGAGCCTTGTCCCGGCGTGTTCATCTTTTCCCTGATGCTCGATGTGCTTCCTCTCCAACCTGGCCAAACTCAGTTTACGGGCTTGCTTCGTATGGTGTCAGGTGCCCCCCCAGTGTTGTGTGTAGCCTGCTCCTCCGCGGTGGCCTTCTCCAGAGTCAGCTGCTTGTCACTTCCCCATTGATACGTTGGTCTTGATCAGTTTTAGGTAAAGCCTCCCAGGGAGACTGTCCCTCAAAGAGCATGGCTTTCACATCACTGGAGCTGAGACTGTCTGACCTCAAAGTTCACTGACCCACTGTGAGGGCTACAGTGAGGAACCCAGGGATATTAGCCTGGAGGGAGATCCACTGATACACAGGTTATCAAGGTAAAAACTGGGAACACCTGGGTGACTCACACAAAGGGACATCTGAAAAATCACTCAGAAAAAGCACACTGGAACAGCAGAGCTGATGCCTTAGCCAAAGCTACTGCTACTAGTAACCACACTAGAGACCCAGGCCAGGTAGAGCAAATAGAGGCAGGAACTACCCGGGGAAAAACTTTAGGCAAAGGAACTTAAGTACCCTTCAAGATGGGGATACAGAAATCCTTAGCCAGGACAGGGAAAGATCCCACAGGAAAATACAGGATTGAGCAGGTTGGAGATGTCTGGTGGGCAGTGGATGCAGATGGTCAAAGGCCCTGGATAGTCCCCAGCCAGGTACGGGTGGTGTGATAATTGTCTGCAGTGCGCCATGGTTAATGCTGATGGCCAAGTTCAAAAAAATGCATTGAGGCACCAAAGAATAGAGAGTCCCTGGTCCCGGATTCAGACAGATTACATAGGCCCTTTATCTACCACCAGTAGAGGGAATAAATACTGCCTGGTAAGACTAGATCGCTTCTCCATTTTGTGGGAGATGTTCTGCAAGAACATTGTAAGGCGTCAAGCATTTAGCAACGTTTCCGCATAGCTGGTCACCCTGAGTCCTCTGGACAAGTTGAACGAACCAATCTCACACTAATGGAAGCTTTGAAAAAACAAGTAAAGAGCTCGGGGAGGGATTGGGATGAAAAACTACCAATCATCTTAATGGCTCTAAGAGGCTCTAAGGCGATACATGGGAACACTCCCTTTGAAGTTATGACTGGAAGGCAAATGCGCATGCCTGAAAGTTGGTGGTGGGGAGTGGGACTGCCCAGTGCCTGGGAAGGGAAGGGGGTAACAGACGAATGGGTACAAACCTTAGCGGAGACAATAGCTGCTCTACACAAGCGAGTGGCAGCACAGCTAGGCATAGTACAGCAAAACATCAACAAAAAACTATGTTGGGGAAAACCTCCTTTAATATGGCATAGAAAGTACACTTATTAAGTTTGCAGATGATACCAAACTGGAAGGGATTGCAACTGCTTTGGAGGACAGGGTCATAATTCAAAATGATCTGGACAAATTGGAGAAATGGTCTGAGGTAAACAGGATGACGTTTAATAAAGACAAATGCAAAGTGCTCCATTTAGGAAGGAACAATCAGTTTCACACATACAGAATGGGAAGAGACTGTCTAGGAAGGAGTACTGCAGAAAAGGATCTAGGGGTTATAGACTCATAGACTTTAAGGTCAGAAGGGACCATTATGATCATCTACTCTGACCTCCTGCACAACGCAGGCCACAGAATCTCACCCATCCACTCCTGTAACAAACCCCTAACCTATGTCTGAGTTACTGAAGTCCTCAAATTGTGGTTTGAAGACCTCAAGCTAAATATGAGTCACCAGTGTGATGCTGTTGCAAAAAAAGCAAACGTGATTCTGGGATGCATTAAGAGGTGTGTTGTGAGCAAGACACGAGAAGTCATTCTTCTGCTCTACTCTGTGCTGGTCAGGCCTCAGCTGGAGTATTGTGTCCAGTTCTGGGCACCGCATTTCAAGAAAGATGTGGAGAAACTGGAGAGGGTCCAGAGAAGAGCAACAAGAATGATTAAAGGTCTAGAGAACATGACCTATGAAGGAAGGCTGAAAGAATTGGGTTTGTTTAGTTTGGAAAAGAGAAGAGTGAGAGGGGACATGATAGCAGTTTTCAGGTATCTAAAAGGGTGTCGTCAGGAGGAGGGAGAAAACTTGTTCATCTTAGCCTCTAAGGATAGAACAAGAAGCAATGGGCTTAAACTGCAGCAAGGGAGGTTTAGGTTGGACATTAGGAAAAAGTTCCTAACTGTCAGGGTGCTTAAACACTGAAATAAATTGCCCAGGGAGGCTGTGGAATCTCCGTCTCTGGAGATATTTAAGAGCAGGTTAGAGAAATGTCTATCCGGGATGGTCTAGACAGTATTTGGTCCTGCCATGAGGGCAGGGGACTGGACTCGATGACCTCTTGAGGTCCCTTCCTAGAATCTATGAATCTATGAATTAGGCCAACCAGTGATATACAGAAGGTTTTCAGCGAAGGAGAAGTCTTTGACACACACCTGGGATGGGCCCTGCTTTATTGTGAATCAGACCAGCCCCAATGTTTATCAGGTAGAAATCCTGAATGGGAAAAATGGGAAACTCTGGCGGAAATGGTTTCATTCCTCACAGCTCAAAGAGTGGAAGGATAAAGCACCTGACCCTCAAGGAATAGTACAACTGTCTTCTCCATCCTGCCAGCCACCCTTCTTGGATAACAAGAAGGAACAGTTCTATGCTGTCAGCAACTCCTCGGGTTGCCCTGGGAAAGGTTGTCAACTGCAAGCAGAGTGCCACCGGAGAGTCACTCAAGTTTTGTTATGAAACTTAGACCACCCCCGACTCTGTCCCATTCTTCTGTAAGCCGTTGTGGTCTCGAACAGGATGTACACCCTCAAACGCAACCAGTGACAGCCTCCCAGGTGGTGGAAGGTGCAGGATAGTCCTGGTTTCCTCTGCTGTTTGGGGAACAACCATGCCCCTACGTGTCATCATTGTCATTGGAACTCAGACACCTCCGTTACCCGGAGAGGAACTGCAGCTGTCTCTGGTCAAACCAGCAGGCAGAAATATCGCATGGTTCCTCGTGAGCTGGGAACTGCTGAACTGGGCCAACAACAACAAAAAACAGGTTTAAATTTTAACCCTCTGATCACAAACCTCACTCCCCTCCAATGTTCAAGAGCCCCAAATTCAGGACCCCATGTGTTGAAATTGGATCAACCTCAGACTTCTCGGGAGGAGGTTCATATCCACTTGGAAGGCATGAATATTTCTCACATTGCACCGGCATGTGCTCCCTTGATTGGAACTAGCCGTAAGGGTTGGGATGAATGGGTAAGAATGTGGCAAGGGGCCAACCATGTAAATAGAGTAAAAAGGGAATTAAGTGATTGGACTGCACCTGTAGGAACAGGAATCTCTTTAGTTGATGCCACAAACATAGAAGTGCTGGGTAATAAACTATCATATGCCACCGAAATATAGGGAAGATGGGAACCCCATTAACAGCATCTTTGAAACAATTAAGTAAAGAACAGCAGTTAATAAATTAGGTATTTCCTGGGTGGGAAAGACTCATAGAAAAAGATGAAGAGTTAATGATGTCTGGTGTACAATCCCTCCAGAATAATGTCTCATTGACCTCCGCGTGTGAGCAAGATCAGGCTGTCACCCAGAACGTAATCATGGGAATGATTCAGCAAGCCATAGCAGGACAAATTCCCATGGAGGCAATCAATTTGATTCGGCCCCATGTAACAGAGGAAGAATTAGTCTTCCGGAGCTGGTGGAGACTAGTTAACGCTTCGTACAATCAACACCAGTAAAACTTGCAGTTATTCCTGATAACTGTGGCAGGCAAAGAAATTAGAGTGATCCACCCAGGAATCCCACTGGGATTACAGATTAATGATAACTCAGCAATGTACTCCAGAGATCCTAACACTTGGGCCTGGCAGAAAGATAATGTGTGGAACACAGAAATGTAAAGGGGTGTAGGAGGAAAGAAGGTTTGGGCTCTATCTGTGAAGACCCGGCATTAGAGGAACATGATGAATGTTTCTTCCCACAACCTGGGAATAAGTCTCACTGGTCCTTCAATGTTATCCAGGAAGAGGTGTCTGTTACTGTCTATGTTAGTAAAGCATGTGTGTGCGCGTAAGAACGAGATGTATTGTATTGATTAATGGACATTGGATTCAACCCATGGTGCCTTACGTTAATCGCTGTTTCTGAGCCCTATAAGGAGCTTTCCCCCATTTCACTGGGAATGGGTCTTCCTGCCATTAAGCGACTATTAGCTCATCCCTCCTTACAAGCTGAACTGCAGAAGCTCTGAACTTTGGGGGAGACTGGCAAACTCGAGATTCAGCACCACAACAGGAGATCTCTAGGCTGGCAGCTACAGTTAAAAACAGAGGCCACCACTCCTGGTGGGAGACTTTGCTTGGGTGGAGCCCCAGTGCAACAGGTCTTTTAAACATCCTGCTTCACCCCATTGTGGTGATCATTGGTTTCCAAATTATACTAGCAATTGGTCTGGTTCTACTGGTTTGCTGGATCCAGCGACTGATGCGGCGGCTGCAATGGATTGAAGATAAGAGCTGGTACCAAGGAGTAAGGATGTGATGGGGATACTTGCTCAGCACAAGCACCCCATCAACAGGGGGACTTGTTACCTATCACCTCTGTGTTCTTGCGGAACCCGGACATAGTACCCAGCCTGCCTGACTCAAGAAAGACCTTCCCCCTCCCAGCCTCTGCTTGAACCAAAACCCATCAGAAGAAAGACTTACAAAATGCAATGAAAAAGCCATGGGAGACACACCTAAATCCCTGGGACAAGGGTGACAAGATTAAGGAAACTCCCTTAGCCTCATTTGCATCAAAGATGGGATGGGGAGGCATCTCCATGAGCACACAGAATGAAGAACAGAGATTCCAAGGCAAGAACTGCACAGAACTCTGGGACCAGAAAAGCAGGGAAGCAGTGCATGATGGGAGAATCTCTGCTCCAGATGTTAATGAACCCACACCTGCACACACCCAGCTCAGCGGTTATTAGACCAATTCTAGTCATTAATCCTTTATTGGTATCCACAATTGCAGTGTGAGCTCCCTCCAAGGAACACCGTCCACAGCCAGGAATGGTCAACTCTTTTCCTACAAAAACTCCTATCCATGCTCAAGTAAGTGCTCTGATGCCTGGATCCAAAATCTGCATGATTTCCAATGGGACTTCATCTTCTCTTGACTGATCGTGCTGGGGGCTCTGCCCGTCTCCAGCACTCCAGACCTCAGCTACTACCACGACCTGGGGCCCCCGATCAATTCAAGCTTCACGGAGTGGTGAGAACCAGCTCTCTCTAGGTGTAGCCGTCTGACCCTGACTTGTGGGATCGGTTATCATTTTCTAAACCTGACTTTTATAATCAAATTTAAAGTCGATTTAATATTATCACTGTTCTGTTTGGCTCCCCTTGTATGATTATTACCTGGCAATAAATAATGTTTTTGTTGGTCCCAGTCCAACTTCCGATGGCAAGAAATGAAAAGAAACGTAGCAAACTTGTGGTTAACATCATGTTTGCAGCTCGTTGTACATTTCCTGTGGGGGGAAGTGCCGCAGCAGGGAGAAGCAGAGCTCCGTATGAACACACAAGTGACACAAGCAGCACATTGATAGAATTACAGAACAACCCCCACCCCTCCACCCAAAAGAGTAACCCTAATAAAAAAGCGTATCCCAAAATAATGGGCAATCTGGTAACAACCCCTCCAGGAGCTGTTACCGACAGAGCTCTGCTTCTCCCTGCTGCAAGGTCCCTCCCAATGGAGCTACCCTGCCGGACCTGGGTTCCCCTGGGCTGGGTTCTTCCAGCCCCAGAATCAGATGAACACACCCAGCTAGATTGCATGAATGCTCCACTCATGAATCACACAGAGAAAGGCACCAGCCACATCCCCCCAGCTCTCAGCCCTGTACCTCAGACTTATACTGTCTTTCATTGCTCAAGATGAGCAGTGCAAATTTATTAATTGGTTCACCACTTAATGGAAAGTGGACATACACCAGCCTTTGCAAAACCTGAGTAGATTTGCCCCACACTTCATACAAACTCACTGGTAAAGATAAACAGTTAAACAAATTTATTGACTAGAAAAGTTAGATTTTAGGTGATTATAAGTGATAGGCAAAAAGTCAGAGTTAGTTACCAAAAGAAATAAACTATAAGCCCGCGGTGTAACCTCTCAACCCCATTAGACTGGGCAACATCTAGCTTAAGCAGTTTTACTCACCCCACTGGACATGGCAGTTCCTAGTACACAGGTTTCACCCTTGAAACCTGGGCCAGTCCCCTCAGCTGGAGTCTTAAGAGTGTCTTTGTTGCGTGCGGTGTAGGTGGGTGAGGGAGAAAGGCCCAGCCTGGGCCCCCTCTGTTCGGTTTTATACCCTCAGTCCATGTGCTTGGGACACACAAGTCCTGGCCTGTCTGGGGCGTTGCTGAGTCTCCAGGCAAGGCTGAGCAGTTCCCCTGGTGGGGCTTCATGAAGGTGAGTCGTCGCATCCTAGCTCCCTTGCTGGACAGTGGCTGTTGACGGGTTGATTGACTCCCCACCTGGGTGTTGGTTACTTTCCTTGCTGTTGCCTCTGTGGAGCTAATAACTGGCTGATTCCCCAACTTACAGCATGTTTTAGTGACAACCATACAACATAATTCTCATCATTTCATATGCATTAATGATACAGATCTATGAATAGAGAAATGGCTTTCAGCAGATCAACCTCTCCCTTGATATTTACAAGGCCTGCTTTATATGCAAGATCACAATTATATACAGATGAGGAATATGGGGGTTACAGGACGCTCCCCCTAGATATAGAATGTCACAATGCCATTTTTCAGAACAACCCACATTTTAAATTGAAAGTTCTAATTTTTTTATAAAGAACAATTTTGGAAAAAACCTACACACTTCCACCAAAAATTCTGTTTTTGTAAAGGCCAAAATGTTGACATTAAACTGTTCTTTTAAAAACATTCTAACCAGTTTTAATCTCTCAAATAGGCTTTACAAATGAAGGTCAGTATCATGATCCCTGTTTTATAGAAAGGGAAACTGAGGCACAGAGCAATTCTGTGACTGGCTCAAACTCACACTGGGAGTTACAGTCAAAGCTGAGAGAAACCCACGATCTGTTATTCCTGCCCCAGTCACTAGCCGCCGCTGCTGCCTCACGACCCGTTATCTCATCTAATGACTATGGTAACAACCATGGAGAAGAACTTACTGGAAGAGAAGCAGGAACTTGCAGCTACAGATTTGATTGAAGATCTGAAGAGCTGGGGCTCGTATGGATTTTATGTAGATGTTCAGTCTGTCTGTGATTATACTGACTGGAGTGTCTCAGCCAATAAGAGCGCAGGAATGCTGTACGAAATGCAGATCACTGCAATCTCATTGGCTATCACAGAACGAATCATCCCTCTCCCTCAGTGTCTCAAGTCACGTAGTCACCAGAAAATGGAAAATATTCAAACCCGCCAGGTGCAGATCCCATATTTGGTAGTTTATGGTCAATAAATCTTGACGGTAGTTATCTCACAGTGGGGCTATTTAAGAAGCAGCTCAGGGTTTTGTCCTGCTAACTCACATTCAGTTTCACTTTTGCTAATCCTAACCAGCCTATAAAAATCCCCTTTTAATTTTTCCTTCTTGGCCCAGCCTTGTCCTTACCTCTAGACTCTAAAGAGGGAAGAACTTAAGGCCAGAATTTTCAAAAGCTTTGGGCAGGTAAAGTGGTTTTTAATGGAGCTGGTCAGAAACTGGGGGGTTGTTTCTGTGGAATATTTTGACTTTTGGGCAAAAATAATAATAATCTAAAACTGAAATTTCTGAGCTGAAAACCAAAAAGAATGGTCACTTAGTGTACAGCTGGTCCCAGGTGGAGATACGCTGAGTGATCCACTTGGAGAGACCCTGGGGTGAAAGGAGGTGAGGAGAAAGTCTGACGGGCTGGGTCGTGTCTGGCACAGTCTCAGGGTAACTGCACCTTTGACCCGCACCGTGGCCGGCTGTAGAAATGCCTGTTCAGGTCTCAGGCCTCCAGCTGTCACTGCTCTCTGGGCAGGGGCCCGACGGTGTCCCACTCCCTTCTGACCGGAGCTTTCGGCTGCAGCCCCCTGTAGTTCACTGGGATATCCCCAGCAGCCGGTCTGCCATCAGTCCAGCACCTGCGCCGTGATTACTCCCCATAGACACAACAAGTGATTTACCAGTGACCCAAACGGTGTTTCCAAAGCCAGCTCACTTACTGAGGATAAAAGCCTCTAGAGAAAAAACAGTAAATGGATTTACAGGGACACTGAATGTACCAGAAATCTGCCATCAGCCCAAAGGGACCCTGGCAGGCTAAAATCCCAACCCTTCCTCAGACTCGGGCCCCTTGGACCAGAAGTCCTGTCCGTTTGCTGGATCAGAAAGAGGCCACGAGGCTGGTTAAACTCAGCTTTGTATAACAAAAGCCTTTAGTCTCCGGAAAACCCAGCCTGACCCAGCACATACAAACCCCTCCAGCGAGTGATGCCTCTCTGGAGCTGTTAACAATCATAGGGGTAATCACCACCCCACGTTGTTGTTAGTTCCTGGGGGAGCCGTCAGCGTGTCCCACGGAGCAGAAGAGAATCATACAGCCCCCGCCCAGCCATAGATTTCGTGGGTCCCAAAGCTACGGCCTGGGTTTGCAATATCTGTCGCACTGTCCGGGTGGTACAGCGGGCTCTGGAGACAGCTGGAGAGTGAAGCTTCTTTCCCCAGGAGAAAGGTGCGGTTTTGGAAGAAGTCAAAGGGAATTCGGAGACCACCTGGGGGACGACCTGGTCTCATCACCACCTTGTCCCTGTGGGATGACGTGTAGATCAGCCCAGCCGTGAGGGCCTGTGTCTCACTGACTCTGCCTGCCAGCGTGAAGGCAACTAGGAAGATCCACAGGGGAGCTCAGCCATTTCCAGTGGAGGACACTGCCCTTTGGACTCTCTGCGGCAGCAGGTGTGGTCACAAAGTGCCGGTGGCAGCACATCTGAGGAAGCTGGGACTTCACGTCTACCGGCCCTTGGATGACTGGCTGCTCACGCGCCCCTGTGAGTCTGAGGAACGTGCTGTGGGCCGGGTGGATGGCGGATAGGAAAGTGGGTGTTCTGCCAGTCGAGAGCCACGGTCCAGCCTTGAGGGAGACCAAAGGTGGAGGCAAACGTTTCCATCCTGAACCTGAGGCAGTGCATGTATTGGTTGAGTTTCCTCAGGTCTAGGATGGCTTGAAGACCCCCTTCTCCTTCCCCGCTTTCTTCTTCGGTATGAGGAGACACGAGGAGTAAAACTCCTTCCTCTGTTTTTCTGAGCCAGCTCCCCCATAGCTACTAGCTGGAGCCACGAGGCCATTTCTGTTTGTAAAAGGCTCCTGGGAGAAGGACCCCTGAAGAGGGATGGGGGGGGAAGTGAGATGAACTGGATGATATAGCCGTGGGTGACGACACCTAGCACCCCCATCTACACCCCACCTGTCTTGTGATGCCCATCCCTCCCCCAAGACACCCCCCAAATGCCTTATCAAGCCCCCCCCAATATCTCCCCTCAGAGATGCCCAATATCCCCCTGAGATCCCCAACATCCCCCTCAGAGATCCCCAATATCCCCCTCAAAGACTCCTCATATCTCCCTTCAGAGACTCCCAACATCCTCCTCAGAGACCCCCAAATCCCCCCTTAGAAAGCATCCAACATGCCCCCTCAGAGACCCCCCAATATCTCCCCTCAGAGATGCCCAATATCTCCTCAGAGACCCCCCAATATCCCCCTGAGACCCCCGACATTCCCCCCTGAGACCCCCCAACATCCCCCTCAGAGACACCCCCCAATATCCCCCCTCAGACCCCCCGACATCCCCCCGAGACATCTCCCTCAGAGACCCCCCCCAATATCTTCCCAACATCCCCTCTCAGACACCCCCAACACACCCTTCCGAGATCCCCAATATCCCCCTCAAAGACCCCCATATCTCTCTTCAGAGACTCCCAACATTCTCCTCAGAGACCCCCAAATCCCCCTTAGAGACCCTCCAACATGCCCCCTCAGAGACCCCCCCAATAGCTCCCTCAGAGATGCCCAATATCTCCTCAGAGAGCCCCCAATATCCCCCTTCAGATCCCCCCCAACATTCCCCTCAAAGACCCCAATTATCCCACTATCCCTCGGATGACACCCCCAACATACCCTTCAGAGATGCTCAATATCCCCCTCTGAGGGAATTATGTCAGGGGCATGCTGGGGGTCACTGAGATGGGATGTTGGGCAGTTTATGAGGGGGCTGGCGGGGAGTCTCTGAGGGGGGAGGTTGGGGGATATTGGGGGTCTCTGAGGAGGGAGGTTGGAGAGATATTGGGGGATATTGGGGGTCTCTGATGAGGAAAGTGGGGGGTTTCTGAGGTCAGATATTGGGGTCTCTGAGGGGGGAGGTTGGAGAGATATTGGGGGTCTCTGAGGGGGAAGGTTGGGAGTCTCTGAGAGGAGAGGTTGGGAAGATATTGGGGGGCTCTGATGGGGAACGTTGGGGGGTTCTGAGGTCAGATATTGGGGGTCTCTTGGGGGGAGATTGGAGAGATATTGGGGGTCTCTGATGGGGGATGTCAGGGGGTTTCTGAGATCAGATATTGGGGGTCTCTGAGGGGGGAGATTGGGGGTCTCTGATGGGGAACATTGGGGTTTTTTTGGGGGGGAAGTTGGAGAGTTATTGGGGATCTCTGAGTGGGGAGATTGGGGGGATATTGGAGGTCTCTGATGGAGAATGTCAGGGGGTTCTGAGGTCCCTGTCCCCTACCTGCCCCTATTGGACTCCTCCCCCAAATCTCCGCCCCGGCCCCGCCTCCTCCCCTGAGCGCGCCATGTTCCCGCTCCTTCCCTGGCCCTCCCCACAGCTTGTTACGCCGTGAAACAGCTGTTTCACCGCGGCAAGCACTGGGCGGAGAAGCGGGGATGTGGCGCGCTCAGGGGAGGAGGCGGAGGTGGGGGGCAGGGCGGGGAGCTTGGGTGCTCCAGCCCCGTGTTTCCCATGGAGTCGGCCCCTATGCACACGGCCATTAGCCCCAGTCTCTGCTAACGGGGGGGGGGGGGGGAGAATTCGAAATCACAGAGCAGCCGTGGGGCCCAGTGGAGAGAGCAGTGGACTGAGACTCAGAAAATCTAGGAAATTCACCGACAAAACCCGCTGGGAACGCAGCATTAGGGCTGCCCAGGGGTAGCTCGTGCCCTTCTGGATCGTCGAGCTCAGCAGCACTCGACCTTTGCAGCGTCAGGGATTACAGAGTTACGGTAAATGCAGGGCTGCCCTCAGGATATATGGGCCCTATGCAGTGTTATTAAACTGGTGCCCCTGTGCCCGATGGCTGCCCGGGCTGGCGTGTGTGTTTTAGCTAAGGGTGGAGACTTCCGAAGGATTTCTGTAGAAATCGACATGGCTGAAGATCCAAGTGTTTAAGGCTAAAGATGAATACTCAGGTTGTGCCTCTAATCAATGCAAGGATTTTTTCACGCTGTGATTTTATAAGCTCCAGCAACTCACTAATGAGATACTTTCAAAGCAAATTTTAACCCAAGGTCCTGTAGGCGGACCCTGTTCTGAGGAAATAGGTCAGTGATGCACAACCGGTTTTGTCGTTACATTCAGAAGGTGACAGTGTATCCCTGGGGGTGGCACAGGCCTGTGAAATGCCTCATCACCCCTGGACTGGCTCTTTACCAGCTTCAGGGTTGTGCTAACAGGGCTGGTGGCTGGAGGCTGTTTCACTTTTAACTTACTGGATCCCCTCCCGAGGAACCTCCCCAGGCTGCAGCAGCCGGCTGTGGTGGGAGCCTGCAGGAAGGGGCAGAACAGGGATAGGGAGAGGCAGGGGGTGGACGCTAAGACCCAGGGGTGCCCCAAATTTTCAGGTGCCCTATGCAGCCGCATATGCTGCGTATGCCTAAGGACGGGCCTGGGTAAATGCCCAACACAACCTTAACTCTGCCCCCTCCGACAGGGGCGGCGAGTTGTCTGGGCCCAGGTGCCCAGGCCCCAGGAATACTCAGAGGACGATTTAAAAGAGCCTGGGCAGAGCCGTTGTTACCCACACGCAAACTGCGCAGCTGCGGAGGGGACCGGGGGGTTTGGGCACCACATGCCCCAACATTTCCTTGTGCCCCACACAGCTGCTGCTCCAGCGGCCACCCTGATCCCCCGGCCGGCCCAGCCCCTTCTCCGTCCCCGCTCCACCCCTCCCCATAGCCACCACCCCTGCTCCATCCCCACCCCGCCTCTTCCCTCCCAGAGCCTGACCTCCTCCCCCCTCCCCCACCCAAACTCCCTCCCAGAGCCCGACCCCTCCCCCACCCTGGCAGGGTGTCACAGGCAGCAGCACCTGCGTCTCCTCTCCCCGGGGAGCCCCTGACAGGGTCCTGGCTTGGGGGGGAGGCCTTGGCACTTCCCTGAGCCCCCTGGCCCGGGCCAAACAGCAGCGGGAAGGGGGCTGCAGCCTGGAGCCATAGGGGGTGTGGCCCCCAGCGCTGCACAGCATCTCCCCACACGCCCTACCCTGGCATCAGGGTCCCGGCCTGGGCCCATCCCTGGGGCAGGAAGTGCTGGAACAGGGTCGTGTCCCATTAATTACTCGCTGGGCCCTCGATTGGCGCTGACGCTCGTCCGTGTGTAGAGCTGTCGTTAGCACGTAGCTGGGCCGGCAGGTTTGTGTGCTGCTAGCAAAGCGGCCGGTCAGAGTCAGGCTGGGCAGAGCCGGTTAAAGCAAGACCGGGGGAGCTGTGTCTCCCTGCCGCAGGGAGCAGCCTGTTTTCTCTCTCTCTGTGCTTGGTTATTCTGGGTTATCGCTGTGGAGTCTCAACGCTGGGTGATGCTGCAGTCTTCCCACGGTATTTCTGTTCTGATCTAACGTCCCTGGGTGCGCCGGGAACATCACAGAGAAAGCCGGCGACAAGGATGAGATTCAATAAACAAACAGGAGGGAGGGTAACGATAAAATGGCTGCATATGGCCGTACACACAGTTTCTAATTTAATAAAAAAGAGGAAGATTTTGCCACATGTACTCAGAGATTTGAGCCATATTTTTACACAAATGTTCAAAGCCATGGAAGATTCTGATAAACTAAGGGCTGTTTTCTTAACATTGGTGGGGAAAAACCTCATCGATACAGTGCTTAAAAACTTACCTTTTCCACCAAGAACCTGGGGAGCTGGAGCACAGGGACACAGGAGAGGTTACAAAGAGATATTAAGGCCCAGGCCCCCATTGTGCCAGGCGCTGTACATTGTTTATTAGGTGTATTACGGTAGTGCCTATTAGCCCCAGTCATGGACCAGGCCCCCATTGGGCCAGGAACCAAACTGTATATATTAGGTGTAGTACGGTAGTACCCAGTCGTGGCCGAGGACCCCATGGGGCCAGGCATTTGCATGAAATAGAGGCAGCGTGAGAGTCCGAGTGACTCCTGATCAGACACCCTCAGAAACCCTCAGCAGGGTGATGGGCTGGCTCTCTAGGGACGGGTGTGGGGTGGCTGTGAAGAGGAGGGAGGAGCCCGTGGGGGGGGGGGGTAGAACCGCAACTCAGCAATGACTGTCTGCCTCAGAGCACTGTGAATCAGGAGGGACCCAGCTGAAGTCACTGGGCCCAGATCTCCTGTGCCGTGGGCTGGGAAATGACCCCACTGCCGGCAATAGGGTGTCACCATCCGGCCTGAGGGGGAAATGAACTGCCAGAGCTAATGATTCACCTCATGCCGGGACTTCCCGTCAGGAGCAAGTGAAAGCGACGGCGCAGCAGGGAGTGGGGCGGGGGCGGGGGGAAGACGAGGGCAGGCAGAAGGGAAGAGAGACGATCGTTCTGTGCCAGGGGTCTGCACGTGGGGTTTCACCACTAACCGGGGGAGTCTCGAGTAGGAGCAGAGAGGTGATTCGCCCTGTGGATGTGACCCTGGTGCGACAGCTGCTGGAATCCTGCGTCCAGGTCTGGTGCCCCAGTCACGGGAGCTGGTGATAAACAGGAGCAGGTCGAAGAAGAGCCGTGAGAACGATTCAAGGGTTAGAAACCTGCCTGACAGCGAGAGACTCCAGGAGCTCGGCCTATTTAGTTTAAGGTTAAGGGGTGATTTGATCCCCATCTGTAATTCCTGGCACGGGGAACAGGAATTTGATACTAGGGGGCTCTTCAATCTATTAGACAAAAGCCTAACAAGCTCCAATGGCTGGAAGTTGGAGCTAGACAAATTCAGACTGGGAATAAGGCACAAAGTTATAGCACTGAGGGGAACTAACCATTGGAACAACTTGCCAAGGGCTGGGGTGGATTCTCCTTCACTGGCAGTTTTTAAATCCAAACGGGATGTTTTTCAACCAGGAATGACTGGAGAACTGTTCTCTGGCCTGTGTGATCCAGGAGCTCGGACTAGATGATCATGGGGATGGGGGGAAGGGGGACTTGGGATCTATGAAATGGAAGTGACACTCGTGCCAGTCCCTGCACTTTGAAAGCCCCGTGCTCTGAGCCACTATTGTGTGTGTGTTTATTTCACTCCTTGGCATGACACCTCCTTGAGATAACAAAATTTCCCACTGTGATCTCAGCTGGTACCTAACTAAAATGTCATGAGATCGGCGTAACAGCAGGCAGTGGTGTAAAAATAATGAATTTGGGGTTCTTTTTATTTGCCTTCTGGATTTTGAGCCTTTAGGGGTCACGTTTTCAATTTCTCCACATCTCAGACAGCTAGAAATGTAGCTTTTAGTTAGGCAGTGGGAGGAAAGTGAGATTCTCCCGTGATCACATGACTCCAGGAGCTGGTGTTTTAAGAAAAACAGAGTTGGCAAAAGACGTCTTTTCTTTGCAACCTCGTCTCAGCTCCATACTGAGATCCTGAAGTCCCCTCTGTCCGTCTGGAACAGCTTCCTCGGTGCATGTGATATGATCAGCCCCTAATACCTCTGTCTGATGGTGGGTCCCATCTGAGGGAGTGTGATCCACCATTTCACTGAGGTCACTGCCCATCAGGAGAGCCTCTTCCTTGCCTGGAGTGTGGGAGCGGCCAGTTCTGAGATGGGCCCACTCTGCCATGTTCCCTTTTCGTCATGTCTGCATGTAATTGAGGCAGCAACTGTGGCCTCAAGATGTTCTATGTGGGCTCTGAGGCCACCCGCTGCCAACATTTCACATGGAACCTCGATTGATTGTACGAGAACAAACCTAGATGCTATTGGTTAATTTTGGAAAATTCCCGCAGCAAGATTCTTGCTTACGTGGTAACAGCCTTTGGCTACATAACTCCAAGGTTCAGTGCTGATGTGATTGTCAGTTCCGGGAATGGGTGTCACCTCGTTACTTGCACATGTGCAAAAGATAATGTTTGTAATAAACTGTTAATGGTTAGAACAGGGATTAACGTGGAGGTGTGTTTGCCAGGTATGAAATATCCCCAGATCAGCTTAGTTCTTGTCAGTCAGATCAGCTCAATCAATTTGAGATGAGCCTTGGAATTTGAAATTAACTGTGGCCGCCAAGGTGGGTGGAATTTTCCTGGTTGCTGTAATGATCGCGGCATAAGCATCCCCCCGCCCCCCATCGCTCTCACACCTTTTTTAGAAAGATTCTCCAACCCAGGCGGCACTTTTCGGGGGCCATCATCTCCACAAGAAGCTTTGATCCTGCTCAGCTCCTCCCTGTTCCCGTGAACGTTACGTGGCAGATGCAGGACGGGTGATCGTCTGGTGTTTGCAGCCCTGCAAGATGAGCCCCGACAAAGGAGGACATGATGATTCCTTCAAGGGCAGTTTGCTGAGGGACACAACGAAAAAAATTCAAGGGTTCTGGCAGCATCCCTGGAGCGGCTGCAGACGGTGACGCACTGTGACGATGCGGTGCTGGCAGGACCCAGCTGAGGTGCCAATTCAGGACCAATTGCTCAAACAGGGCAGTCACAGCCCTAGGCTGGGGTTTTTCCACCTCTAAGGCAAACCAAACCAGCCAGACAAAAAGGACTTCGGTCTCACCCCACTGGCTAACCACAAGTCACACGAGCAATTTCCTTACACACTTCAGTTTCCCTGTATCACCACCAGTCCCACTCGTCCTGGGGATGAATGGCTATGAAAACCAACACCCCAATAAAAGAAAAAGGTTCTCTCGATCCCAAAGGACCAAGCCCCAGACCCAGGTCAATATACACATCAGATCTTACCCACAAATCACGCTGTTGTCAATCCTTGAGAATCTAAAATCGAAAGGTTTATTCATAAAAGGAAAAAGGTAGAGCTGAGAGCTAGAATTGGTTAAATGGAATCAATTACATACAGTGATGGCAAAGTTCTTAGTTCAGGCTTGTAGCAGGGATGGAATAAACTGCAGGTTCAAATCAAGTCTCTGGAACATCCCCCGCTGGGATGGGTCAGTCAGTCCTTTGTGCAGAGCTTCAGCTTGTAGCAAAGTCCCCCCAGAGGTAAGAAGCAGGATTGAAGACAAGATGGTGTAAACGGGTCGGACTCACCCCTGCGGCGCCTCCAGCTGGTTGCTCTGCAAATTTAGCTCAGTCCAGCTCCGGAGCGCCCTCTGCAGGCCGGTGATCCACCTGTTCTTCTGGTCCCCGTGTCCCTTCCTAGACCCGGTGCCCCTTTCTCTGGGGTGCTGCCCCCTGGCAATAACCCCTTTCTTACTCTGTCTGGGTTTCCCCTTCCTTGGGAACCCCCCACCCTACTATCCCCACTTCGCCTCAGTAGTGGCTACTGCCCAGTCTCTATTTAGCCCCCGTTCGCTGGGGCAGACTGCAGTATCCAGTACTCATCATTGGCAAAGGGGGTTTGGACCTGCTGCCTTGGCCTAACCTTAAGTTGCCCTCTGCAACCTCCCAGTACCCTCTGCCCTCTGCTAGGCTGCAGCCTGGGGCTTTCCAGGCCAGAGCTCCCCAGCTCCTCTGCCTTTCCCCAGCCCTGCTTCACCCTAGGTACCTTGTCTCATCTACCAAGCAGCCAGGCCCATCTCTCTCTATCACCAGAGAGAGACTGTCTGGCTCCTGGCTTTCCTGCCTTTTATAAGGCCCTGCTCCTCAGTTTGAGGCGTGGCCCCCAGCTGCAGCCATTTCTCTAATCAGCTCAGCCTTGAGAGCCACCGCTCTCAAGCCCTGTCAGGCCACTTTTTAAACCCCTTCCCAGCAGAAGCAGGATCCACCCTGCTACAGATGGAGATGAGGCATCAGCCTTTTATAGGCTTTTCCAGGTGTAAGAACCCCTTTGTCCTTACTGTGGAAAATTACAGCAAAATGGAGTCTGGAGTCACATGGGCAAGTCCCTGCACTTTGCTGAGTCACAAGGCGTGTCTGCCTCCTCTCCATGGGTCAATTGTGTAGCTGATGGTCCTTAATGAGCCATCAAGCAGGCTAGGCAGAGCTAACACCAGCTTGTCTGGGGTGTCTCCCAGAAGCAGAGCACAATACAAAATACAGACAGTACAGAGCCAATACTTATAACTTCAACTACAAAATGATACATGCACACAGACAGCACAATCCTAACCAGCAACCCAGAACCTGGTCTTAGACACCTTAGATGACCCCCTTTACCTAAGATTTGGTGCCACTACAGGACCTTGGTTGCAAACCATGTTCTATACGGTCCCAGATTATATCAATAACGTCACATCCCCAACGCAAAATTGATGCAGGAAGGGATGACAAAACATCACTGACTGCATCCCAAGAGCTCCCCCTCCTTGGGTCTGTCTCACTACAGCTAGTGTTGGGCTAGAGGCCGTACCAGTGTATAACAGAAATGGTTTATCAAAGTCATGTTCAATAACATGATTGAATCTCTTTACAAACACAAGGTAAAACCTGGTTTGAACAACAGTGGATTGGATCTGCTTTTGCCTAACAGAAGTCACTGGCTGATGGGGTGGGCTCTCTGTGCTAACAGTTATTAGCAAGTCTTTCTTCTCCCTGCCAGCCAGGTAATTTGCATCAACACAAACACTAGCTTTTAACTCCTTAGCTGCTACCACTTCCAAGGCTGGACTCTGTCTTACAGAGATACCACACGGATCCAAAGGGTCTGAGGGTGAGAGCTGGCTTGCTTTCCTCTGCATCCTCAAGCATTCAGCCATAAAACTGTTCTGCTTTGAAACACCAGTAACTGAATCTGTCCTCAGACCCTGAAGCACAAACTGCTCACTCCCAGATTCAGCATGGAGACATTCCTGTCCCAACACCATTGTCTCCCCAACAAGCTGGCCACACACAGCCACGTGGTTATAGGGCTGCTCAACTTCCTTAACAGCTTCTACTCCACCTGAGACCTTTTCAAAGCTGCCCACACTGGATCTCTCAAAAGGAAAGTCAGTGGATCCATTCACAACCAAAAATTTCTGGCTGTTAGGAACTAAAACTTTCTTGATTAAATCACTTTCACACCCTTCAGTTGCAGTAAACCGCTTGCACAGGCTACCATGAGGATTCCTTTCCGTATGAGCTTTTCTAAGCAGCAATTCACCCCTCTCAGAAATTCTGCTCTCACCCTCTTCACCTAGGGCTTGCTCTACAGGAACCCTTCCCTGAGCAATCCCAGACTCTTTCTGGGTCTCACTTACATTCAGAATCACCTCTGGCCCATCAGGTGGATTTCTACACAATCCCCTTTCATGCAAACTTATAGACTTTCTCAATAACAGGTCAGAAGCAGTCTCCTTCCCTTGGCCATGAACAAGTCCAGGAATCTTTTCCTTCTTGCTACAAGTTGTCAAACTGTCAGTAGGTAACACAGTTAAATCACCTTCATGCTCCCCTTGTGCCCTGGCTAGGGTATCACCCTGATCAGACAGAGTTGCTGCACCCTTTTCCAACCACACATTAGCAACTGGCAAACTACAAGCGCCAGAATCGTCTGGTCTCTGGGATTTTGCTAAGACACTAACTGGATGCAACCTAGTCACAGTGCCAGTCTCCCCAGCAGACACAAACTTAGGACCATTCCCTTCCTGGGCTTTAGCTGTATTTACAACCAACTCCGAGACAACTGAATCACCCTCAACCATCACAGGCTGAAAGGCACCTTCTGTCTGCTCCACAGACAAGAGCCGGAGACACATTCTCCTTTACCAGACACACAGCTTGGGATTTCATTTCCCTTGTCCCAGCACACAGGGCTGTTCACAGACAACTGCTTGGAGACTGAGGTAGCTTCCTCCCTAGGCAAGTCAATACCCCTGACAGACACAGGCACATTTCCTCCACTGTCACATTTCTCCACACAGGAAACAGGCAAGGGAAAGGGACACTCATCTTCCACTATCCCTCTCTTCCCAAACTGCTGACTAGACAAAGCCATAAGCTTACAAGGCTGCCTAGGCTCCTCCAAAACTTTCCCTACCAGGCACATTGCCACTCCCAACAGATAAGCTGCTGCTTTTTTCACTACACTGAGCTACTTCCAGCAACTCACAGTTACCCATTTCAGGTTCACTTTCACAAGCTGTACTAGCCACCAATCCATCACCCATCACAGATCTACCCTTTCCTTCCTCAGTTTGGGCTTCCACCTGACCATCCACTTGAATCTGCTCCTGAGAAACATTTTCCTCCCCAATGAGATCTTTCTGCTCTTGATCTAACTCCAGATTCACTTCTGGGACATTAGACAGAAATTTAGAAACTCCATTCACAGACACACTGCTTTCTTGCACAGACAAACAGTTATTTCCCACCAGGTTAAAATCCTCCTCTCCATAGCCATAGCAAAACTGGTTAAACATAGAAAACTGCCCAGAGTAATACAGATCAACATAACTATAAACTGGATTTTCAAGAGGATACAGTTTCTGCTGTTCTTCCCTTGCTTTTTTGACTTGAAGCCAGAGTCTAGCAGTCTCCTTCTCAGCAGCCAGAAGCTCCAGATGCCCTTCACGAGCTCTTTCTTCTCTTTTAGCAGCTTCTTTCTCTCTTTCAGTAGCCTCTTTCTCCAGCTGGGCCAAGGCTTGCTTCTCTTCCATTCGAATTTCTGCCAGTTTTTGCTCATGTTCAAACTGCAGGCTGTCTCTCAAGGCTTGCAGTTTCCTTGCTTTTCCTGATGCTTTCTGTCTCATGGTCACTAATTATTAACCCACCAAACTCTCAATCTCAAATTTCAAATTTGGATAGCGTGGGGTTCTGACCCAAAGCTTAATTGACCTGGTTCTGTGGATCCTGCCGACTACGCCACTGTGACGAGGCAGTTCTGGCGGGACCCAACTGAGAGTGCCAATTCAGGACCAATTGCTCAAACAGGGCAGTCACAGCCCTAGGCTGGGGTTTTTCCACCTCTAAGGCACCAAACCAGCCAGACAAAAAGGACTTCGGTTTCACCCCACTGGCTAACCACAAGTCACACAAGCAATTCCCTTAGACACTCCAGTCTCCCAGCATCACCACCAGTCCCACTCGTCCTGGGGATAAATGGTTATGAAAACCAACACCCCAATAAAAGAAAAAGGTTCTCTCGATCCCAAAGGACCAAGCCCCAGACCCAGGTCAATATACACATCAGATCTTACCCACAAATCACGCTGTTGTCAATCCTTGAGAATCTAAAATCTAAAGGTTTGTTCATAAAAGGAAAAAGGTAGAGCTGAGCGCTAGAATTGGTTAAATGGAATCAATTCCATACAGTAATGGCAAAGTTCTTAGTTCAGGCTTGTAGCAGTGATGGAGTAAACTGCAGGTTCAAATCAAGTCTCTGGAACATCCCCCGCTGGGATGGGTCATCAGTCCCTTGTGCAGAACTTCAGCTTGTAGCAAAGTCCCTCCAGAGGTAAGAAGCAGGATTGAAGACCAGATGGAGATGAGGCATCAGCCTTATATAGGCTCTTCCAGGTGTAAGAACCTCTTTGTTCTTACTGTGGAAAATTACAGCAAAATGGAGTCTGGAGTCACATGGGCCAGTCCCTGCACTTTGCTGAGTCACAAGGCGTGTCTGTCTCCTCTCCATGGGTCAATTGTGTAGCTGATGGTCCTTAATGAGCCATCAAGCAGGCTAGGCAGAGCTAACACCAGCTTGTCTGGGGTGTCTCCCAGAAGCACAGCACAAATACAAAATACAGACAGTACAGAGCCAATACTTATAACTTCAACTACAAAATGACACAGGCACCCAGACAGCATAATCATAACCAGCAACCCAGAACCTGGTCTTAGACACCTTAGATGACCCCCTTTACCTAAGATTTGGTGCCACTACAGGACCTTGGATGCAAACCATGTTCTATATGGTCCCAGTTTATATTAATAACGTCACACGCACCATCTCTGAGCCCGAGAAACAAGCCCTGACTGGCACCATCGCCTCAGGATGCAGGCTTGGGCTGATGAGCAGCGGCCGCAGAGCTTTCGGATCTGCCCAGTTATGTTCCTGGACTGGGCAGTGCGCTCACCCCAACCCTCCCGCATAGGGATGCTGGAACGGAGCTGCCCTGACAGCGGATACGCCGGTGGTGATCGCACTGTGGAAATCACGTGGCCGGATTGCTGCTGGTCCATGGGAAATCATTTGGGAGTTGGAAAATCCACCGTGGGGCTGTTGTCATGCAGGACAATTAGTCGTCTCCTGCTGCGCAGGACTGTGACCCGGGAACGCCCAGGACAGGCCACAGAGGCAGAAGCAGCTGCCCCAATGGCCGAGGTTTTCCTGATGTCCGTGGCCCTGAATCTCCCATAATCTTCACTCACAGGGTGGAGAGCTCTGATCGGTCATTCATACCCACCTACGCCTGCATCCAGGCATCCAACACCTAGCCCTGGCCCCGGAGAAGAACTTACCCTAGTGGGCAGCTGTACACACGGGTGGGGGAACTGAGTCACCCCTAGTGTTCCTGGAACTACATTCCCCCCCCCCCACTGTTGAATATTTGGGACACATCATTGATTCTGCAGGTCTTCATAAGGCCCCTGCAAAAGTTAAAGCTATTGTGGAGGCTCCCCCACCTCGAAATGTAAGCCAGCTGCGCTCGTTTCTAGGACTCCTGAACTATTATGGAAAGTTCATCTCACAGTTAGCCACACTGCTAAAACCACTTCATGAGCTCCTTGGGCAGAACAAGGCCTGGAAGTGGACTGAAGCCTGTGATGTTGCATTTAACAAAGCTAAGGATGCATTGCTAAATTCTGAAGTTCTAACGCACTTTGATCCATCCTTACCCCTGCAATTGGCCTGCAATGCCTCCCCTTATGGAGTGGGAGCAGTCGTGTCACACATTATGCCTTCAGGAGAAGAGAGACCTATTGCTTTTGCTTCACGCACTCTAAGCAAAGCAGAAACTAACTACGCCCAAATCGAACGTGAGGCATTAGGAATTGTTTTTGGAATTCGGAAGTTTCATCAGTACCTGTTTGGGCGAAAATTTACTCTTCTCACAGACCATCGACCTCTGACATCAATTTTTGGACCTTACACAGGCATTCCCCCATTAGCCGCTAGTCGTATGCAACGTTGGGCATTGTTACTTTCAGCACACACATATGAAATCAAATATCGGAAATCCACTCTACACAGCAATGCAGATGGCCTCTCAAGGTTGCCTTTGCCGGTCAAACACCAAGATAGTGCCCACAAGGAAATCTTCTACTTTGAACAGGTAGAGAATACACCCATCACTGCTACTCAGATAAAGAAGGCAACTCGCGTTGACCCAGTATTGTCCCACGTTATGGACCTGGTGATGCATGGAACATCTCGACAAACCTCTCCGGTCTCATCCGACCTTGTTCCCTACATGTCCAAGCGGACGGAGTTATCGGTCCAATCTGGTTGTTTGTTGTGGGGGAGACGTGTCATTATTCCACCACCCCTGAGATCACAGATGTTAGAACAGCTACATTCCGGTCACTGTGGAATAGTGCGCATGAAGGAAATTGCACGAAGCTATTTTTGGTGGCCTGGACTGGACAGCGCTATTGAAGAGAAGGCAAAAGCTTGTATGTCATGTCAGGGTGTGAGGAATGCACCCCAGTGGGCACCCCTACACCCATGGGACAGGCCTGAAAACCCGTGGCAACGTATTCATGTTGACTTTGCTGGCCCCCTTGAAGGAAGCATGTTCTTGGTGGCAATAGATGCCCATTCTAAATGGCCAGAAGTCTCTATAATGCAGTCCACTTCTGCAGAGAGTACTATCCAAAAACTACGAGGACTCTTTAGTCGTTTTGGTCTGCCAGAACAACTTGTGAGCGACAACGGACCGCAGTTCGTTTCTCAGGAGTTTCAAAATTTTATGAAAGTAAATGGGATACACCACATCACGTCAGCACCATATCATCCGTCCACCAACGGATTAGCTGAAAGATTTGTTCAGACAATGAAAAACGCTTTGAAATCAGCAAGGGGACAACACTCCATTCAAAAGTGTCTGGATACCTTTTTACTTTCCTACAGAAACACACCTCATGCTACGACCCACGCATCTCCTGCCTTTCTAATGATGGGACGACAGCTGCGCACTTGCTTTGATCTGCTGAAACCTTCTGAACCCCGACAAATTGTGCAACATCAGCAGCAATATCAAGTCATCAGACGGGCACCCAGAGCAAAAGACCGAACCTTTAGCCCGGGACAGCCAGTTTTGGCTCGGAATTATACTTCCAGAGCTAAATGGGTTCCGGCCACAGTCATCACTCAAACAGGACCTGTTTCCTACACAATCCGGACTGCAGAGAATCTTACCTGGCGGCGACATGTAGATCAGCTGTTGCCAGGTCATGCCAGTCCTCAGGACCCATCTGCAGTTGAGGGGTCTGACTTCACCTCTTCTGGTGAGGGATCGAATCACGAGTCACCTGTTTCTGACTGTTCTCCTCCATTACTGCCGGCGGCTGAGATACCCCTTTGCCCAGCACGAGCTGATACCACCTCCTCACCTGTTCGTGCTGCGGACCCTGAGCCCCTAGTGCTTTCGGGTGCAATAACACCAGTAGTTCACCGTAATCCACCTAGAGACAGAAGGCCTCCTCATCGGCTGGATCTTTAGCTAGGGCGAACCCACGGTTATGGGGCAAAATAATCCCCAGGGTTTAGCCGGGAATGGAGGCAGTCTACCCTCCTTCTCTAGTCTAGTGTGTGTTTTATTTAGGGGATGTTCTTATTAGGGGGGGAGGAATATGTTGTGTATTTGGTTGTCATGGTTTTGTTGCTATGGCAACTGAGTTAGATTATTATGGGTTAGCTCAACCGGTTTCAACCGGCTGAGGAGCTCTCTGTATATATGTAAATAAAATAGAGGTTTTGGTTAGCTGCCTGCTCTCTGGCCTCAAGTGATTGCTTCCTACACCGGCTGCCCCAAGGATATAACACCCCCCATTCTCCACAAAGGGATGGAACAGAAAAGACAGATGGGGGGGGGGGCTGCTGTTCTCCCTCTCTTACGACACCTGAACCAGGGGGCATTGGAGGAAGCCTTTCCTGTGCAGCATGCGCTGGGCCTGGGGAACTCCCTGCCACTGCATGCTGCTGAGGCCAGATTCAGTGGATTAGAGTGCAGGGCTGGGAGCCAGGACTCCTGGGTTCTATCCCCATCACTTCACAATAAGGGCCCTGATCTCAGCTGGGGCCCGTTTAGTGCTTGGGGTTCGTCATTGACCTCCATGTTCATTACCGCCGCTCAGGGCTGGCTCCAGGCACAGCGAAGGAAGCAGGTGCTTGGGGCGGCCAATGGAAAGAGGTGGCACGTCCGGGTCTTTGGCAGGAATTCGGCAGCAGGTCCCTCAGTCCCTCTCCTGCTCTTTGAGCTGCCGCTGAAGAGGAAGAGAGGGAGCGAAGGACCCGCCGCTGAAGGGCCGCGGAAGAGCGGAGCGGCGCCATTGCGCTGCCGCGGCTTTTGCTTTTCTTTTTATTTCACCGCTTGGGGGCAGCAGAAAACCTGGAGCCGGCCCTGCCGCCACTCCCCTGCACCTCTCCCTGTTATCCCCGTCTCCCCCCGAGACCCTCCTTTAATCCCCCCCCGCCCCCCACGCAAGAGAGGCTACGGGCAGCAGAAAACCTGGAGCCGGCCCTGCGGCCACTCCCCTGCACCTCTCCCTGTTATCCTCGTCTCCCCCCGAGACCCTCCTTTAATCCCCCCCCCGCCCCCCACGCAAGAGAGGCTACGGGCAGCAGGCTGCTCCCTGGTTCCTCGTAGACCCCGTGGCCGAGCGAGACCAGATTTCGGAGCCTTTCAGGCCTGTTTCCCCCTGCAGGCGACATCCCTGGTGTCACCAAGTCACAGCCTGTTACCAGCCCCCTGGGTGACAGCTGCCGGGTCTCTCAGAATCCAGCCCGTCTCCGCTTCCTGCCGACCCGCGCTGCGTTCACGCACTCGGCCCCGCCGGCATTTCCCACGGGGAGGTGTCACCCGCTCAGCCACTGGGCTCCCTTTGGGCTCTCCGGTTCCTCCCTCGCTCTGGTTTTGGCTACGCCGCTAACGACCCAGTCGTTCCACCCCGATGGTTACGTGGCACCCGCCCCCCTCACAGCTCCTGCCTCAGCTTTTTAACCGCCGGCGAGCCGTGCAAAGTCCGGAGGGAAACTGAGGCAGGCAGTGGTGTCGTAGAAATGTGGCTGAAAAGTCCCACATCATCACAGTTGAGTCTGAATATTTTCTCAGCTCTTATTGGCCCACCTCCCCCCGGCCTGGAAATGCAGGGCCCAGGGCCCAGGAATCACCCTAAGAATCAGTGATTCACGGACGTCAGGAGCAAACGCACCCGCTGCTTGCAAAGACACGATCACAAACCCCGTCCTGCAGCGTCCCTGCCACGCCCGCACCCTCCTCTGCCAGGCGACTTGTGCAACAGTGTCACCCGGGGAGCAGCCTCCGGGACAGGCCACTTCCTCGCCTCGCTGTCGCAAACCAGGGGGATGGCAGTGCGAGCTCAGGGCGAAAGGTCGGCCTGAGAGCCAGAGCCGCTGAGTCTCAGGCCAGAAGGACCCGCAGGAAACACCGGCCAGCGAATTTCACCCCATTCCCCCTTTATTGAACCTAGTGACTTGCATCAACTTCCAGAAAGTTCGTGGCCTCCTGTCGTGACCCGAAGCCTCTAGCGACAGAGGGTGAAACATGTCCCCGGGGAGTGTGTCCCCGTCACCCGCCCTGTTAACAATCCGGCGCCCGATTTCCAGCCTGAATAGCTCAGGTTTTAGCGTCCGGCTGTTGGTTCTTGCCCGGCCTTTCTGCGCGAGATCAGAGAGGCCGTTAGTCCGCGGGATTCCTCCCCGTGCAGGTCCCTCTGCACCGTGATCACGCCACCTCTCCGGCGTCCTTCCGCGAGCCGAGCTCCGCAAACCCAGCCGCTTCAGTCGCCGATTCGGTTCTGCGGCTCCCCTCTGCGCCTTCCCCAGTCTGGCGACATCCTTTATGGACGGCTCACCCCAGAACTGGGCGCAGCGTTCCTGCCGCGGCCTCGCCAACCCGACAGGCCTGGCTACTCTGGAGGGGATCCGGAGTCTCATGTTTCATGAAGACCGTCAGCTCCAGCCCAAGTTGCTGGTCATCCCAATGCCCCGATCTGCCTGCTCCCCTTCCACAGTGCCCCTGTCCACCCCGTCTTCGACCCCGGCTGGCACGACACCGGGCACCCACGGCCCCTCCAGATCCCGGGACCCGCTGGCCAGCGCCCGCCACGTCCGCAGCCTGGCTCTGATCTGGCCATTTCGGGGCGGGGGGGCGATGGCCGGGCGCTGCCGCGTTCACAGCTCAGCGGCTGCCCACAACCACCCTGTGGCTCTGACACAATCTCAGCGCCCGGCCCGAGGGAACGGCCAGGCGAAAGCCCAGCGGCTTCCCAATCCCTGGCTCCCGGGGCCGGCGCTGGGGAGAGTCGCTGGCTCGGGCCCGGGCGACTCGCGGGAGACCCGTGTTCGGTGGATCGTCCTGAGAAAACACACGGCGAACCGGGGCATTTCTCAGGGGAGGGGCTGTATCTCCTGAGCCCCTGGAGTAGCTAACGGGGCATTTGCACCCCAAATGCTCTCCAGCGCCTACCACCAGCCTGGCAGTTTTAGGGGGGGCAGGATCTACAGAACCCCTGAATTACAGAACCCCGACTTACCCCCCCACATTCTAGCCAGTGCCAACTACTGGGGCAACAATCTGAACCCCTAGACTAGAGCCCCAAATTCGCACCGTAAACTCTATTCAGAGCAGAGCAATTTTGTGGGGGGCTGTATCTGCCAAACCCCTGGACTAATCAACCCCAAATTTGCACCCCAAATTCCACCTGGCGCCTCCTCCCAGCACAGCAACGTTCAGGTCGATCTGACGCGGCATGTGGATTTTAGAGCCGTTTGAGGTGTGTCTTTGCTGCAGAATTTGGGAGACGACCGTAAACAGGCTGCAGCGAGGCGTGAGCTGGCTTTGGGGGAGCTGAACCCCACTTTCCTCTCTGTGAAGGGGACAGGGCAGAGCCCGCAGCCTGGATCTGCTGGGGCCTTTCACGCTTTCGAGCTCCTACACAACGCAATAAAATAAACTCGGCCGCCAGCAGCCAGCCTGGCAGCTCCTGTGGCCAAACGCTCCGCGCCGAAGGGAGATCGGAGCAATCGCCCCCGGCCCCCCTATGCGCCCACGAAGCCGCGGGTGTGATCGAAACAGGAGTTCATGGTAGAAATTAATGAACAAAGCAGATTTGTCTCCAGCTTCTGACAAAGATGTTTTTCCTCTGGTTTAAAAACAAAGAAAACCACAGAACAGAAACTGAAACAAAATAATCAGACAAAAAACACTTTCAGAAATGAAGACATTCCCCTCTCACGGTTGGGCAGAGAACCCAGGAGTCCTGGCTCCCAGCCCCCCTGCTCTAACCCACCAGCCCCCACTTCCCTCCCAGAGCTGGGGAGAGAACCCAGGAGTCCTGGCTCCCAGCTCCCCCTGCTCTGACCCACCAGCCCCCACTCCCATCCCAGAGCTGGGGAGAGAACCCAGGAGTCCAGGCTCCCAGACCTCCCCCACTCTAACCACCAGACCCCACTCCCCTCCCAGAGCTGGGGAGAGAACCCAGGAGTCCTGGTTCCCAGCCCCCCCCTGCTCTAACCACTAGACCCCACTCCCTTCCCAAGAACCCAGGAATCCTGGCTCCCAGCCCCCCCGCTCCCACCGCAGTGTCATGACACCCCCTCGGGGTCAGTGGCTCCCTGCGCGGCGGGGGGCTCTGGTGGGGCCTCGTTTCCCTGCGGACCCCCAGACACAGGCTCCCCTCCTGGGGTCTCCTCTGGGGTCATGGGCCGATTCCGCTTGAAGAAGCCGAACTGGGGAAGAGAAGAGCGGGGGAGGGGTGTTAGACGGCGGGCGGAGGACGGACGGACAGGCCGGTGTCCGGCCAGCCACAGAGCTGGGCAGGGGACACGCACCTTATACAGGAGCCCGACCATCACGGCCAGAAGCAGGACGCCCCCAATGGAGCTGCCGATAATCACCGGGACCGGGTTGAAACGGGAAATTAACTCCACCTCCGTGGTGATCTGAGGAGAGATATGGTTAGGGGAGAGAACCCAGGAGTCCTGGCTCCCCCCTGCTCTAACCATCAGCCCCCACTCCCCTCCCAGAGCTGGGGAGAGAACCCAGGAGTCCTGGCTCCCCCCTGCACTAACCACCAGCCCCCACTCCCCTCCCAGAGCTGGGGAGAGAACCCAGGAGTCCTGGCTCCCAGCCCCCACCTTCTCTACCCACCAGCCACCACTCCCCTCCCAGAGCCAGGGAGAGAACCCAGGAGTCCTGGCTCCCAGCCCCCCCTGCTCTAACCACCAGCCCCCGCTCCCCTCCCAGAGCCAGGGAGAGAACCCAGGAGTCCTGGCTCCCCCATGCACTAACCACTCCCCACTCCCCTTCCAGAGCCGGGGAGAGAACCCAGGAGTCCTGGCTCCCAGCCCCCACCTTCTCTACCCACCAGCCACCACTCCCCTCCCAGAGCCAGGGAGAGAACCCAGGAGTCCTGGCTCCCAGCCCCCCCTGCTCTAACCACCAGCCCCCGCTCCCCTCCCAGAGCCAGGGAGAGAACCCAGGAGTCCTGGCTCCCAGCCCCCCCTGCTATCACCCACCAGCCCCCACTCCCCTCCCAGAGCCGGGGAGAGAACCCAGGAGTCCTGGTGTAGAGAAATCTCTGTATTAACTATCTCTATAAATCTTTATGACGTTGCATTGTGTTATTTTGTATTAAGTATCTTTCTATATTAAGTATCTTTATGACATTGCATCTTGCATGATGTTATTTTGTACATGATGTTATTTTGTATTTCATATGACTTGGCATTGTGCCTCTCTAACCCACCAGCCCCCACTCTCCTCCCAGAGCCAGGGAGAGAACCCAGGAGTCCTGGCTCCCAGCTCCCCCTGCTCTTACCCACCAGCCCCGGCTTCCCTCCCAGAGCCAGGGGAGAACCCAGGCGTCCGGGGTCCCGGTACCTGGCTATACTGGAATTCCTCTGGCTGGATCTGGAAGTATTTGGTCTCGTCGATGCTGACAGCCGCTTCGCTGCGGAGCCGGAGCCTGCGGGCGCCCAGCTGGAGGCCGGACGGACAGAGAGGGGGTAAGGAGTGGGTACAGCGGGGGCACCACGGCCCCATCGCTCCAGCAGCGGGCGCCCCCCGGCCGTACCTTAGCGCCGTCCTCCGGCCTGTACAGCTCCCCGGAGAAGTTAAATCTGCGGGATTCTCCACTGGCCAGAGACGCCACCTGGCACCGGACCCGGGTGCAGACAGACGCCCCTAGACACCCGCGCTGGGAGCAGAGGGAACCAGAGTCAGACTCCACCGCCTGTCCCAAAGCGCCGTGAAACAGCCGCTCCTCCCCAGAGGGGCCGCATCCCAGTGCCGGGCGAGGGGTCCCCGTGTGCCCAGCCCCCCACCCCCACCCCAGAGGGGCCACGTCCCAGTGCCGGGCGAGGGGTCCCCGTGTGCCCAGCCCCCATCCCAGAGGGGCCGCGTCCCAGCGCCGGGCGAGGGGTCCCCGTGTGCCCAGCCCCCCCCCCAGAGGGGCCGTGTCCCAGCGCCGGGCGAGGGGTCCCCGTGTGCCCAGCCCCCCACTGCCCCAGAGGGGCCTGTCCCAGTGCCAGGCGAGGGGTCCCCGTGTGCCCAGCCCCCCCCACCCCAGAAGGGCCGTGTCCCAGCGCCGGGCGAGGGGTCCCCGTGTGCCCAGCCCCCCACCTCCAGCCCAGAGGTGCTGCATCCCAGCACTGCACAAGGGGTCCCCGTGTGCCCGGCCCCAGAAGTGGCTGCATCTCAGCCCTGATCTTACTGTCACTGGTTCGTTTGGGGTCTGGGCTGCAGGCCCCATTCGGAGCGTCAGGGGCGGGGTGCATGTGAACTCCTGTCCCTGCCGGGGAATGGAGAAGGTTATTCAAGGAGAGAACCCAGGAGTCCTGGCTCCCAACCCCCCAGACCCCACTCCCCCCCGTCCCACTCACCCCACCGCTGAGGTTCACAGACACGTCCCAGAGGAAGCCGAGTTCGGCCCGGATGGGGAGTTCAAAGGTCACAGCGACGGGCACGGCGGGGGGCCCCAGATTCTGCACCTGGGGGGCGGGAAGAGGGACGGCGTTAAAGGAGGGGACGACAGATGGGACCTCGGTGTACGTAGCTAATCGCTGCACCGAGCGCGCCCGGTCTCAGCCGGCTCTGGCACCTGGTAGCGGTGGGCGATGGCTCGGCGCTCGGGCAGCTCCGACGAGACGCTGACGTAGGTGCTCGACTCCAACCTGGGGGAGACGTGGGGGCGTCAGTGTCTGTGCGGACCCCAGCCCCCCACGGAAGGGGCCTGAGGAGCGGGGGAGGGGATGCGGGGAAATCGGGGGGGGGTACCCCGTCACGACGACCCCGACCGGGCGCAGAACCGGCAGCTCCCGCGTGGCTGCGTTGTCCGCCAGGGTCCCGTTCTCGTTCTGACTGCAGGGGAGAGAGGGAAAATGATCGGCTCAGGCCCACGGCGGGACCTGCCCCCCAGCCCCACACAGTCCCGCCCCGTCTGGGCCAGGGGCCTCCCCCCACAGCTGGCAAACATCTGTGTGCTGAGAGGGAAAGGGGAGCAGAGGCAGAGGGGGGTGAGGATGGAGGGGTGGAGGGATGGGAGATAGAGGAGGGACGGACGGGCGTGTGTTGGAGGACGGAGGGATGGGGAGATAGAGGACGGACGGACGGGCGTGTGTTGGAGGACGGATGGAGGGAGGGATGCGGGGATACAGGACGGATGGACGGGCATGTGTTGGAGGACGGAGGGAGGGATGGAGGGATGGGGGGATGGGAGATAGAGGAGGGACGGACAGGCGTGTGTTGGAGGACGGAGGGAGGGATG